>NW_026938459.1:82500-86021 GCF_032062105.1 Saccostrea cuccullata
AGATTGATGTAATAGACTTCTACAAGAAGGTATGTTACCATGCTCATGTATGCACGTGCGTGCACGTGAAATGAGTAAAACCAAAAATACACTTGAATGAGCCTATTTTTTAATACTTTTGGAATAAATACTTTAATATTTAGTATATTAAAGTATATAGATTGTGTAGACAAGATGATATGGTCATTACGCACATACATTCACATGCGCACGCGTGCAATGCTAAAATTTGAATGAACTTGGTACCCTTCTGGGTAAACGTTGTTAAAGTCTCAAATGCATAAAGTTTGTCTTATTTAATGAAGCTAACAGGGAATATGGCACCAAAAGGGAGATGGGGAGCGTTTGGGGAACATCTGTAACGGTCACCGTTACAATTAGCACTAGTTATTGGATTGAACTTTTAATTTTTATGTAAAAAATTACGATTTCCCCCACAGTGTTATGGCGCCATTTTGAAATGCGTTCGATTTTCGATCCCGATTTATATCTTGATTTTTTAATCGCGTACATATAATTTTTGTGTTTATGTTATAATGTGGTAAAAGGAGTTAAAACAAAGTTAATGTTTTTTAAATTGTAATTTAATCATATAATAGTTTTCAAGTGGGCTGTGTCACCGCTGCATTTCATCGCATCTCATGGCACTAATCATGCTAATGCAAACACGGATTATCACATCCACCACGAAAGGTGTTAATTGCTTTGAAGTAACTCAGGTGTGGCCGGATTAGAGGAAATAATTACCGTTAATTATGAGCAGTTGGGACCAGTATGGCCGTTCGGAATACAGAATAGACAGTATCCGGATTACACAGAATTTTTTCTATAGAATTTGTTAAAGAAGTGCATGGGACTAAAATTTATAGACGGAATGGACAAAAATCCGGAGTACTCAGAGTCCGGATTAGACAAATTTTACTGTATAAAACTTTTATGATTTTCCAAAGGAAATGTATATACTGAATAAAATACAAACATTTATAGCATGGCTTGCGGGGCAAAATTTGACAAAAAAGGCACTTCAACTTGACAAATTTATAAGGGAATAATAGACATTTGTGTCATTAAGAGTTATCTCTCTTATCAGAGTATCAATGTACCTTAAGCATTATCATAGTGTTTAAGAAAGCTGGTACTCTTCTTCTATAAAGTTCATGTCACCCATGAGTGTTGATTTCTAAGATAGTCATATGAGGGAAAAAATGTTATAATGATGTGTGAGTGAATTAAGCACACTTGTATAATTTAATAGCCTATCATATTAAATCAATTGTAGGATTGTGGATAATTTACCCTGTGCTACACAGTTCAAGATGATGGACTCAGATGAAGTCCAGTATGAGCATGGTTATAAACTTGGATTTGTTAAAGACGGAAAAGTAAGAAATTATGAAAATGATATGCACTTCAATGTTTTTTGTGTAACAGTATTGTTGCTCCTTATTTAGTGCATGTACATTTACATCCATATTTTAAATAATGGAATGTTTAAATAATATATTTATTTCCTAATTTTAGGTTTATCTAAACAACCACTTAAAGATGCATCTAAAATATCACACTGATGACAAGTAAGTCACTTGTAATTGTAGCAAATTGTTATCTAATACAAAGTCTTCATTGCATTAAAGACAGATTTAAGAGCATAAACACTGATAAAGCAAAAAAAAAAACCAAGGGAGTCAGTAGAATACAGTAAAAGGAGAAAATATGGCGCATACGTATTTTAGCGCAAACGCAATTGGGAATACATTGGCGCAAATAAAATTTATCGCTTGCACTTGTCATTAAAATATATAAATGTGATACTATTTTTTTAATCCACGCCCGTGTTTGACTTTTTGGTTAGTCAAGCACGGAAACAGAATAGCACTCCGGTATATAAGTAAACAATCGTCAACTTTGGTGTTGCAATCACATAGACGTGGCACAATGTTGAATTTTATTTTAAATAAAAGAAATGGAGTATTCACGCATTTTATTCGAAGGAAAGTTACTTGGATAAACGGTAATCATAATCAGGTATTGTCTGCAAGCTCAATCGCCTTGCTTGATTGCATTGTTTACCTCGAGGCGATAGATGATTGACACGCGGAGAAGCCAAACTTTGAAGGTGCTAAAGATAAGTATCGGATAACAACTAGCAATAGTTTATTAAATAAATTATGATTTGGCAGAACTTTCTTGATTGAGCCTACCATGTACTATGCTAGTGTGTATATAAAATCCAATGACCCTTCGACATTACGTAATTGCGTGTTTCGGTTTACGTGTACTGATGTGAAAGCTTTGAACATACACAACAAAATAATATTTAGAATTCTGTTAGCACACAATAAATTTTAGCGTTCAGGGGCTCTTGTGCCAAAGGCACTAAAATTAGTATTGCGCCAAATATTCCCATTTTACAGTATCTGCATCAGAGTCACTGCATTTTACTCTTTTATAATTATTCGTTGTACATTCGATTTTTCCCCTTTTTTCACAGTGAAGACTATAGGGTTGTGGGATTTGAAGTCGAGGCCAAAAGGTAAGCTTGTCAATCCTTCTAGATTTTTCTAACCCATTAAAGCTGGGGTAATTGACCAATTCTTTTGACTTGAATAAACTGTTCAGCAGTTATGGTTAAAGATTTTTTGTAGATTCGAAGTACTGTAGATCACTAAATTTTCGCTACACCTTATTTTCGCGAGATAGTCATTGACTCTCGTTTAGCGAGACATAATTTTCACGAATTGTTGTTAGTGCTCTATATAATCTTGAGAAATGCTCTCATACGCGAAAATAAAATTTTTGCGAGAATGCTGTCTCGCGTAATTATGCGAAAATAGAGTTCTCGCGAATAAAAAGTAATTTAAAGTATAAGCTTCATTGTTTGTTTTACATGTTGCTCTTTGTTCATCATTTACTAATGTTTTTTTTTTATTTAGTGTTCAGTATGGAGAATTAAACACAAATGCTGAAGGAAGATGTGACTACAAAAACAAGAAACCTGGGAGTGTTGTTCAGCTTCAGGAACTGAAAGAAGGTACAGTGCAATATAGACATTTAATTAATCATGATACACTCTATATTATAACCTTAAAGCTATATCTTGATTAGGCAAGTGTTTCTTATCCTGTACTTCTTATAGCCCCAATGTACATTGTGCTATCAGAAGTTGAGATCTGAGAGATGGTCATCTTAGTTATGTCGCCCCGAACGAAGTTGGGGGCGACCTATTGCGATTGCACGCATGTTTTTGTTCTATGGGCTGTTTCTTGGAGATGGCTGGGACAATCTTCCTGAAACTTTCCTCAAAGGAAGATCACTGGTTGTAGTTGTGTTGTGTGGTCATTCAATTACAAAATGGCTACCATTGCCATGGAAACCTGCAAAAAGCGACAAATTTTGTCTGCAAGTGTTCTCTCTGTTCCTTGGACATTCGTCATGAAATTTTATTGATTTAATGATTAGTATCTGTAATTGTGCATGTTGCATTTAAAAATTGCAAATTGTCAATAGTTGCCATGGAAACA
>NW_026938460.1:0-8417 GCF_032062105.1 Saccostrea cuccullata
AGAGAAATGCCTCTGCTTTATGTGAGATACATGCAACAACTGTATTAATCTGGCCATTTTTAAAATTTGGCCTTGAATATTGCCAAAATCACGAAAAATGCTGAATCAGCAAAACTTGTAAAACATCTGTACCTTCCAATGTCTACCACAGAACTGACTTAAGACCTAAATATTTTTTATTACATTATTAGAACACAATAAATGTGTATCTTTATTACACCCATAAGTCAGAATAACTCTCATGGTATTTACGTGTTATTTTAAGCCTCAAAGATAGGTGATTTTTTGTCCTTCAACACTGAAAAATCTGCCGGTTGCTAAGGAAATTTCTTTGGCCGGGTTTCCATGGTTACCATGACTCAAAACATTTTTCATTTTACATACATTGTTCATACTTCAAAATAAATCTAAGAGTGAAAAATCGTCAAATTCTGAGAACCCTCATATATCACCCTTTGTCTAGTTTATTCTGCGGACTGGTACTTAAATCTTAATTTTTTGTTCGTCGACGTCACTTCCGGTCAAACCGGAAGTAGCCAAAAATGGCTTAATATTGCCATCATTTATATAGATTTGAGGATTAAACCATTTTTAGACTTCATTACTCTGTTTTTTTTTTTAAAAATGAAAGTTGCAGATGTACTTCCGGTCAAACAGGACGGAAGACCTACTCGTTGCTTTGCAACGAGCTCGGCTCTAGTTATTATTATTTTTCTTCTTCTTCCTGGGTACTTTTTTCTGCAGGGGAATAATCTCGTAAACTATACATCTGACTAAGGTGAAATGTTTTTAGGGTGAGTCAGACATGTTATGTAGATTTGCGGAACGAAGGTCATTTTGCGCGCACGTGCTTGCAAGAGCGTGCACGTGCAACATGTGAAATGACCGATTTACTTGATATAGGCGTAACTTTTTAAATTTTTGATGAAATGCTTTGAAACTTATAATATAAAGATATATTAGTAGCATAGACAATATGACATGGTCAAAATAGCAAAATCTCACGCGCATGCACTTGCGCTTTGCTCTGATTGGCTGAAACTAAAGTCTCAATATCTTTCTTGTTTTTTGACGAAATCCTTTGAAATTTTGAAAATAGCCATGCATTAGGATATCCTACAACATGATATATAGCAATTATCATGAAAACACGTGCATGCACGTGCGCGGCAATCTGATTGGCTTAAACTTTAAATAGCTATAACTCCCTTGATTTTCAACCAAACAGGATGGTATTTGGAACATAGATAGATATACTGGACTACTACAAGAAAATATGGTCACCATGCACATGCATACACGTGCATGTACGTGCGCTGCATTCTGATTGGCTGAAACTTTAAACAGCTATAACTCCCTTGGTTTTCAACCAAACGGGGTGGGATTTAGAACATAGATAGATGTAACAAAAAGGTATGGTCACCATGCTCATGTCTGCACGTGCGTGCACGTGAAATGAGCAAAATCAAAAAAACACTTGAATGAGCGTATCTTTTTAATACTTTTGGATTAAATACTTTAATATTAAGTATATTAAAATATATAGATTGTGTAGACAAGATGATATGGTCATTACGCACATGCATTCACATGCGCACGCGTACAATGCTAAAATTTGAATGAGCTTTGTACACTTCTGGGTAAACGTTTTTAAGTTTCAAATGCATCGAGTTTGTTTTATTTAATGAAGCTTCCAGGGAATATGGCACCAAAAGGGAGTTGGGGAGCGTTTGGGGAACATCTGTAACGGTCCCCGTTACAATTAGCACTAGTTTTCTTTAAAATGATGAACTTATATCTAGCGCAAATTACTTTCCTTGGTTTAAAAAATAAGCGTACGAGAGAGAGAGAGAGCGAGTGAGAGGCATTTTATTCAAGTACATTCAAGTTTTTACCAGCGAGTCCCTGTATCAAGTATTGTTTAATTTTTATTCTATTAAACATAATCGACCTTTTCTATTTAAATTTAATTTATTTGATGATTTTATTAAACTTCAAGCACAATATCATTATGTAGTACTAAAATGAAGTCCATGCACGGATGCTATTGTACATCGGGAATTTTCTTTAATCCTTTATCCATGCATTCCTCCTTCAAGGAAAATAATTATGAATGAATTGATTGAATAACGTGTATAAAATCATGTGGTTTTGGTTTGTCAACGTGTTTATTTCATGATCAGCAAATCACAACTCCTCGGGTCTTCCTGTCTAACAGAATAATAACTTCAAATGTATTACGTATACATCATGACATCCCCATGCTCCTCACCCCTTTACCCAGACTTTGAAATAAATGAGGAAAGATATTTTATTTGTGGACTTTTGAGTTTAATTTTATTGAAAGTAAAGCTATTACCTAAAATACGTATTATGGAAGGGAGTTTCAACCCCATCTATTTCATAAATAGAAACACCATGTTGTTTGAATATTAACATCCGGTGATGTTTTAAAATACCTCAATGTTGTTTTTCTGACCTGTGACAAAATGGAACGAGATAATGCAAATTTCAAACATCTTCATCGGCCAATGACAGAAAAGTTGTAAAATTCCTGTCAGGGTTATGAACTTCTAATCACTGAAAGGTGTTTGTCTTGACACAGAGCCAAGGTTATTCTGTTAAGATCAAGGTCACTGACAGAAGAAATATTTTCGTTACTACGCTATGAATTAGTAAATGAAAATCATTGGAGGCTCTTACTTGAAAATAAATTACTTATGATTGGAGGTTTTGTCATGACCCTAATCAAATATCTTTCTGGCAAATCAAGGTCACTGACAAAGAAAAAAAATGTTTAAGCATAACCTTGTAATTAAAATTTACTGGAGGCTCATGCTGGGAAGACAGGTTGTTGACATAAGAAAGTGCAGTGACCTTGACCCATCGTCTGTACTTCCTGTCCACAGCTCCAACGGAAGACCTACTCGTTGCTTTGCAACGAGCTCGGCTCTAGTTCTTATTATTCTTTTTTTTCTTCCTAGACGCCAACTTTGACGCTTCATATCTTGCTCATTCCTGAACGGATTTTGTTCAAATTTTCAGAGGTTTTAGACTTTTTTAAACCCTTTTAGAATACTGTTTCACAATTCGAAAATTACCTTCTATTAACGAGTTATTGCCCTTTGATTGAATTTTTCTTACCTCCGATTTCCAGACAAAGGCTCAGAAAAGATAATAATTGGAGCACAAAACTCTTTTAATGGAGAGAAAGCATTGAAGTTGTGCACATCGGTTTTTGTTTTTTATTTTTGCATTAAAAATGGCGCTAGAGAGGGGTCAAAAGTTAGACCGCGGAAAACAGCAAAAAATTCGACATATTTTCCTTTATATCTTAAAAACTAAAAATATTTTGTTTAAGACATGTAGAACAAAAGTTGTGCATAATTGCAAGGGCTTTCATGTAATTATATTCAAAAGGGGCTGGCCCCTATAATTAGGGCTCTATGGAACTTGAAAGTTTTTGCTTTATAACTCAAAAACGGTAAATATTTCGATCTAGATCTTACGAACAAAATTGTTCTTTTACACCTTTTTGATCTGATGAAAATGCTGTTTTGTTCGATTATGCCGGGAATATTGCGTAATACGCGGTAGAAAGCAGGCAAGGTAAACAGGTAGCGTTTTTCCGATTACATTCACCTTGTTTGTTTACAATTATATAACACGCCTCCCTCGATAGCGCGGGGCAAAGTCGGTCACCGGGAATCAATCGGCGGGCAATCCAGCGACCCACAGTTATACACAATTAAAAAACACAGTTAAATTCATTTTTTTTTAATATATAAAATTGTACCTTAATACTACAGTGTATCTCTGTCCTATGAGAATATTATTTTGTTCGAGTCTTACGTATTATAGGAAAGAAAGCTAGACAGTTCTCATCTTGCAATTGAAGGAAAACTCTGTAGTCTTTATGCGCAGAATTGAAGTAAAGTTGCCGTAAGTAATAAATATTTTACAATGCTGTATCATATCTCTTTTTTTAAATTAGGTTTTAAACGTGTTCTTTGGTTCCCGTTCAGAGTATTCAATGGCATCATTTTCCTTTTATTAATCAAGATATTTCCAAGAGAAAGAGTTTTCAAAAAAAGCACGAGTATCTTTTCTTCGTTAAAATATGAACACAAACAATATGAACGAAAACGATACACGCCCGGATCTCATAAAAAGAACTTTTAAAGAGTCAAATAATAAAAAAAGTATTTATTGCGCAATTCTCACATTCACCTGGAACCCAGATTTTAAGTATGTTGACCATTGCGTAATCTTACGATTACACGTCCAAGAAAATCTAAAGTGACACGCCGCGGCGAACCATTGACCCGCAGTCATAGGCAAAATAATTGGTGTATTAAAACCATTTTACAATTAATGGAAAATTATTGTTGTCGGATGTTTGAGATTAATATGTTGGCTTATCTTCATTTTAAATTTGATTGTGATACATGTTTATCTAAAACAGCTATCTTGGTTTTGTGTAGGGCTGGGTATTGTCCCGAGATTTCGTATTGCGATATATTGCGATACTTTTAGCTGTATTGCGATATGTATTGCAATATTTTCAATGTAATTTAAATGACATTTTCTTACTATATTTACTTTAATTTACATGCAGAATGTACATAGATATGATAATTAACTAACATGGAAAAAAGCTTGTTGATTTTATTAAGTTATATGCTCTGAAATGTTCCCACAAAACAACTTCTGTCTTACTGTTTGGCTTAATAATAAACTTTCATCGGTCCATTTTTATATTTAATGACAAAATTCCTTAATCTAAGCATATTACCAATATATCGATATTACAAAATCGTATTGCGATACGATATTTTTTGTCATTGTATTGCAATATATTGAAATATTGATATTATTGCCCAGCCCTAGTTTTGTGTTTGTTTACAATTACGCGACCAACCATTCCTTCCATCGCTTGTTGACATTAATAAACACAGCGTGCTCAGAATGTTAAATCTTATTTTACAAACTTACGGAAAACATTATTTTCTGTAAGTAAATCGAATCTTTCAATAATATTTTAAAATATCTTGACTTTGACTTTGGTTTGACTTTCGAACAAAACGCTGGGGTATTTATTTTACATGAACATTAATCAGTCTTCATTTTTTATAGTTCATTAGCTCCATGTGTAATTTTACTTTTCGTTTTGACGATTCATAGCGTAAGGACTGGCGATCTGCGGTTACTTTACTTCAACCAATATTGATTTAAAGGCACAAGCTAGATTTGCGCTTTTAACACACAAATAAATCTGTTTTCAACACAAATTTTCCCAAACACATTTTTGTTCATCACAGATTTTTACCATGGCTATTTCAGTTTAAAGTTTAAAGAAAGTCTTCCGAATCATAAGGATCTATTCAGAATTTTACTCAATGAAATGGACTAAACATCGATAAGTATGGAACGCCGTCACTGCCTTATAGCAGAACACTACTATTGCATTATGTTAACCTTCCAATACATTTTGTCAACTCTTTTTGACATTAACCCACACTACTATTGCATTGTGTCAACCTTCCATTACATTATGTCAACTCTTTATGACGTTAACCCACACTACTATTGCATTGTGTCAACCTTCCATTACATTATGTCAACTCTTTATGACATTAACCCACACTACTATTACATTGTGTCAACCTTCCATTACATTATGTCAACTCTTTATGACATTAACCCACACTACTATTGCATCGTGTTAACTTTCCTTTACATTATGTCAACTCTTTATGACATTTACACATACTACAATTTTATTTCGTCAACTTGCATTTCATTATGTTTACTTTCATGACAATCTTAGTTTTTATTAACTGATGTGAAAAGCTCATGCCATACTGTGCGCACTCTTCTACATTATGTCGATTCACTATTACGTTATGCGAACACGGGTGTCCTCGGCCTTTACATGAGCATAACGTATTTTCCGCGTTCCGCAAGCACTAAAATGGCGGGAGAGAAAACTGTACTAGAAGAGATTCTCAGCGATTTCGGAATGACATCTTTAAATGAAAACTTTAAGCGACAAATGATTGACAACCATGAAACATGCAAAGCCTTTACACTGCGACTGTGAATTAAAGATACGTCGAAATTCAATGGTGTTTACTTTAATCTGATAATTAAATAAATCAAATATTATGAGTCGTGCAGCAATCATTTTTTCTTTTTATTTTGAATTGTTTTCTTTTTTATATATAAAAGTCTCAAACTTTGTAGGACATTGCATTAGTTTCACATTAAGTTTAGCTGAATTATGTTGAAAACTTTTTTCTTTAAAACTATAAAGACTGAGAGCTTCTCCGCTTTCCGCCCCTTGGTCTCCAGCCATATACCGCCCCCTTCCTTGCTCAAGATTCCCATATCTGCCACTGATATGTGCCCATGCATGCTTACTAAGGCATATTCAATTAATTTAGATGAGCGACTGGTAGATTTTTGTAATAGAATTATGGTCCTGGAATGATTAAAAAAAAATTTCTAACTCCAGTGACGTAGCATCTTTTTTTGAAAGAGGAGGTCAGCCAGAAAAAAAAACACGAAAAAACTTGACAAGCCAAGAAAAAAAATGTCCAAGCCCGAAAATCCTATTTCGGGGAGAGTGGTCCAACTTCAATCAGGCCTATCTATTTCCAGATATATTACATTACCCTTAGTGGACTATACTTCAACAAGAAGTGGGTGTGGGGAGCTGTACAGTTTCATTGAACATTTGTGATTTGTAATTTGTCCTAATCAATTAGGACCCTTCTTACCAGTCATTAAAACACGGTCGTCAACATTCATTATCAGGTGCGGATCCAGGAATTGAAGTTAGAGGGGGCGCCAAAAATAGGCAAGGGGTCTGGGGGCCGCGTTGAGGCCCCCCCAGTGAGCCGGGCAAAGCCCTAGTGGGGGTTCGGGGGCAAAGCCCCTGAAGTTCCTGGTTTCTAGAGATTTTGTAGGGTAAAAATGAGGTCTACCAAGTAGACATATTTACATTTTCTAGACGAAACTGTGATTTACGTTAACTTTGACAATTTTAGGGGGGGGGGGGGGGCGCCGGTACCCCCCCCCCTTAACTCCGCCACTGATTATATACTAGATATACAGCTTTGAGATAATGTAAATGTATTTTAACATCAGGTAATGAACTTTTGGAATCAACATGATAAAGAGTTAACACAATATAAAGATATTTTTAAATCACATAAGAAAGAGTATACATAACGTAATTATATATCCACATCACGGAATGGAGTTTCGACATAATGTAATAAAGTGTTGATATAATATAAAGATATGTTCACATTATGTTATACACTTTTTACACCACGTAATAAAGCACTGACATAAAGGTAAGATGTGTTCACCTCACACCATGATGCCCTCGCCGTAAAATAAAGATAAATCCATATCACGTTATAATGCTTTGATATAATAGAAATATACACTCTCAAAAAGGAATGGGCTTTTGACTTAATGTAATGATAAGTTTAATTCTAAAACACAATTTACTTGACGTAATGCAATTTTGACCTCACATATTAAAGAAATGAAATGATGTAAAGAAACATTCATTTCACGTAATAAAGTTTTAACACAATGTAAACACATTATCACTTCACGTAATGAAATTTTTACTTCAAGTTATGAAGTGCTGACATAATGAAAGGATGTTTTTCTTCATGTAATGCAGCATTGACATGATGTTAAGATATATTTTCATCATCCCATAAAAAATGGACATAACGTAAAGATATGTTCACATCACGTAATGATAAATTACATAATAAATGCATGTTGTATGCTATAAGGCAGTGATAGCGTTAAGATAAGTATTTCCCGGGAGTTTAAACTTCATAAGTGACTTCTGGTGCTGTACAATGCCTATTTATGCCCATTTCCTGATACTCGCACTAAAGGTTGCTCTGTTTGATGTAATATTACACCATCTGATTCAAACACAACACCTTTGAAGTTGAAAAAGGTCATTTTTAAATGACAATTTTGTAAAACTATTACAAAAATGAAAATGTAGTTTGATAGATTTACATTTATTAATCTTGCAGTGATACCAATATCACTACATGCAACTTCCAAATAATAAAACATTACTGTATAAAATTTTTACATCAAAGGTGGGGTAAGGTAAAAATGCCTTACCTCTGAAAAAAAAAAAAAAATGGAAATCTATTGTCAAATTTTTCACATCAATTAAGAACATTATAAATTTTTAACTATTAGGGAGAGGTGGGAGGGCTGTTCAAAAATAAACTTGTATTTCCATACAAATATGGCGCTGCCACTATTGTCTCAATCTGATATTGACGCTGCTGCAAAAAACAAAACTGCTCAAAAGTATTAGAGTTATCTCGCTTGGCCCACTTTCCATACACAAGAAATGGGCA
>NW_026938461.1:0-8595 GCF_032062105.1 Saccostrea cuccullata
TTTTATTATGTCAATATTTTAATAATCTACTTTCAAACATTTTTTGAATTTTTGTTTTCAAACATACTGGAGTTTCTAATCCGCGTGTATACTATGCGGGTACATGAAAGCGTTTGACGCGTGACCAGGTAATTGTTTTCAAAACATGCAAACTCAGATTATCAGTAAACACAGGTAGCTGACCTGTCAATCAAATCAGAAGCTATTGTTTTTTTAATGATTGACAGGCGGTAAATTATTGATCTTGAATCAGTTAGATTTTGGGGGCGTTAACATAAAATTGGGTGTTTAAACAGCTGTTAAATGCAACAGTTATCTATTTATTTATTTTTTGGCATAGCCCTCAAATCATTCCCCGAGAAGATGGATCTTAAGTATACGTAGGACCTATGTCCAAAAATATTTTGTGTTTACAAGTCTCCCCACATTTGTCAAAATTATTCACACAGTATGAGTTACAATAAAAATCACTTTTTAAATAGTGTTTACATCTGATGGAAAAATTAAATTTTCAGCAGAACAACTATCAGAAAGAGCTAGAAAGGCTTACACAATCACTTTTTGAATTACTTACGCAAGACTTTGTAAAGCCTTCAAATAGGTGTCGCTCGATCAATTCACCATGCCGCGTTACGTACTTGTAGAACCTGAATTAAAAACAAGATCCGAATTTACTCTGAAAATTTTCGTTGCAACTTGAATATCAATGAATACGTGCATTACAAACACAAAATATGGCAAACGATTTAAAAAACATTCATTTTTACCTTTGTCTCAAGGATTAGAGCGCAGTCAGCCAAAAGGAAAGTCTGGAACAAGCCACATGAGGTTCTTTCGCTGACTTGTTTTTTTTTTTCCTGTAGCAGGAAGTGCAAGTAGAACCTGGCTTATTCGGCTTGTCGGTTTCGTATTCGTCACAGAATCGGGAAATACCTTATAACTTTAATTTTCGTCATTCAATCTTTTTTATCTTGAAAATCTATTTCCGCGTTAAAGTCGAACTTTGATGACAAGGGTTATAAAATGTAAGTTACGGAACCAAAGGTAGTTTTACTATGGAATGCCTACGTCACATATTACGTCATCATGCGGCCGAGAAAGCAGAACGACTGCATATTTTCTGTAAATTTATATTTTCATCTTCTACTTTTTATACCAGATAGATGTAATAACTTTCTTGGAAATATTTGTTGACAACTTAAATAATAGATCCAGGTAGATACCCAAGTAACAAGAATACATCGGGCCAACGTTGGTTGATGGTTGGTAGGTTGGTATAGTGTTGGTGTTGGGCTGTTAATGTTGGTCCAACGTTGGCCCAACAGATAATATGTTGGCATGAAAGCCGCTCCGTCGGTGCTGGTTATGTGATGCTGGGCCAATGTTGGCCCATTGTAGTAAATGTTGGCATGAAATGTGGCCTCTATATATTGGAAATTCGATGTTGGCCCAACGTAGGCCCGACTGAGTAGACGTTGGCATAAATTAAGACCATTGCGTGTTGTGATGTATAATGTTGGCCCATCTTAGGGCCAACCAAGTAATGTTGACATGAAACATGGCCAATGTGTGTTGGGCATGTAATTATCGGTCCAATGTTGGCCCAATGCAGTTAATGTTGGCATAAAATGTGGCCACTATATGTTGGGAATATAATGTTGGCCCAGCGTAGGTCCGACCGAGTAGATATTGGCATAAATTAAAAGACTGGAGATTCATAATGTTGGCCAAACATAGCGCCAACCAAGAAATGGTGACATGAAACATTCCAATGTGTGTTGGGCATGTGATCATCTGTCCAATGTTGGCAAAATGAAGTAAATTTTGATTATAATCAGGCATTGATTGGGTTTTGAACGTTGGCCCAGCGTTGGTCCAACAATGTGAAAATTGGGGGGAAAAAAAACAAATTTCATTAACAAACAGTTAGATGTAGGTGATATGTTCATGACGCTCATTTTTTTTAAATTTGTATATTTCAGAACCACCTACTTTAAGCTTCTTTAAATAGAGACAGCTCAATTTAATTAAAAAGTTATGTAAGGATGAATTAATCTTAACAACTCATGCATTGATTATCAATCTAAAAACGAAATATTATTCCAGAACCTAATTTATGAAAATCATATGATGTACTTTTGATGATACTTATATGTAATTATTATCCAAGACCATTGCAAATATATATATTGTATACAGAAGTTTTATTCTGCACATGTTTAATATTTTGGAGATTCTATATTTAGCACCATGAAACTTACAGTGCTGAATTTTAGAGCTTCGGATAATTAGGTCAGTGTTGAAATCCACATACACAGGGGTGACTGGCCGGTTTCCTAGGAAACGGGCATCCTAATTAGTTCTGTTTGGTAAATTCGGAGTGGTCACAATTTATCACTTGCAACATTTGAACAAAGCATATATACGTGTACTTGTCTGCTTTGAAACGCAAGAAAGAGAAAACGGATTGTTTAGCTTTTGAAATGTAAGTATAGATGTTTTATGTTTTATTGATGGAAGTTTATGTTTTTGAAAGTATTAACTTTGGCATAGTTTGTAAAATTGAACAAGTTTTACATAAAAGTTACACTTTGCAAAGTTTTCATATCGTTTATTAGTAATCTACTTAATTATTACTTATCTGAGTACTAAGAGAAATCATTTTTGAATTGATTAAACTAATATATATTTTTATATCGTTTATAGCAACTGGTGGAGAGAAAACCCATTCTGTTACAAGACCATTGATGTATGGAATTTACTGGACATGCAGTGAGTGATTTAACTGTGTGGGGGGACATGGATTTTATAGACAAAAAAACAATAACATGAACAAGGAAAAACAGAAGTGAATGATTCCAAAGTTTCACATATTTGAACACCGGATCCCATATAAGAATGGTTGTAAATGTAGTGATATTGGATAGACTTTGAACCACCTCGGTACATGTATTGGTTTCATTATACAGGAGTGACAAAAACAACATTTGTTTGAAGAACTAGTTAATTATCCATGCAGGATTTAATATATTAATTGTGATTTACTCGTTATTATGGAAATAAAAAATGTCGCAGAACTGGAATTCATATTGTGTAACTAATTAAGAAATAAGTGAATCGTAAATAATTTGCGAAATACGGTCAACGTTTGTCCAACATAAATAACATTGAACCAACATTGGGCCAACAAGAAGTTATACATTGGGCCACTGTTGGACCAATGTCAGATTACCAACCTTCAAATGTTGGCCCAACGTCGAGCCAACTTGTTGGTTGAACGGTGGGCCGATGAGCAAGATGATGTTGGGCCAACAAATAAAACTGACAGAAGGCCAACGTAATTTTCACCGTTGGGCTGGCATTGGCCCAACGTAAGCTTGCTATCTGGGTACTCATGCTGGTGTGTTGAAAGATGGACCTGGCACAGGCTCTCTGCATTCTTATATTATCAAGATACTATTGTAAAGGCTTAGTGAACTGAATAGGCCTAATGTTTTTTTTTTAAATGCTGTTGCACCCGAGTGTCTGAAATATAAATGCAGCAAGCCATATTACACAACACTGCAGAATTATACATACATGTATAAAATTTCAAAATAGATGGTTTTTCCATATTTAAAAGCAAGAGTTATTCCCCATGGCCGCCATGTTGTAGGGCAACCTTCCCAGTTCCCTTCATTATTCAAGGGTGAACCAATTAAGTTCAATTTGTTATACTGGTTACTGCATGAGGTAAAGTTAACACGATTTTTCTTTTGAAAATACGTTTGTTAAAGCCTCTGTAAGTCTGTTAATTCATAATCTTCAGATTGTAAATATTTTCCTCCATATATTTCTGGCATGTATGTTTAAAATTGGTTGCTCAAAGAGGAAAATTCACTGCTTTGCCCTACAAGATGGCAGCTAAGGGGAATAACTCCTAGGCAAAATATGTCAAAGAAGTAGGTAAAATGATATGCCTGGTAAAGTTCTCATGAAAAGAGCTGCCCCCCCCTTTTTTTTTTTTATAAATATCAGCTGTTATAGCCATTAGGTTTTAACTTGTGTACATGTACATTCAAAAATATATGCTGATATAAAGAAGCTAAGTTATCATGGTAGTACATTATATAATAGGCCTATCAAGAAGGCAAGACAGGAGTCTCAGGGGCGGATCCAGGAATTGAAGTTAAGGGGGGTTGCAAGAGTTTAGGCAGGGGGTCTGGTTGCCACCTTGAGGCCCCCAGAGGGTCCAGGGCAAAGCCCTGGTGGGGGTCCTTGGGGCGAAGCCCCTGGAAGTTCATGGTTTCTAGAGCTAGGTTTTGTAGGGTAAAATTGAGGTCTACCGAGTACCAAGTAGACATTTTAAACGTTTTCTGGACAAAACTATGTTTTATGCTAACTTTGACAATTTTAGGGGGCACGCACCGGGTATATATGCCCCAACTTAAATCCGCCACTGAGTCAAAGCCTAGTTACTTTCCAATGATGAGTTGTCACGTATAATATACTCACTACTGTAGGTCTATATTCTTTATTGTGGTTACCAAAAATAATAATGGCCAAGCTAAAAGCAGTTGCCAACCTATAATTTTTAGACTGTGTACGTAGGAAGGTAGTGATATTAAAGGCATTTTAAAAAATAAAATGTTTTCAGATTTTTGATTTCAGATTTCAGATAACAAATAATAGAGCTTTTCATAGATGTCCCCCACTAAATATGAATAAGCTCCACTCTTCATCTCTTGTCAAAATCACAGCTGTTTGGTAAACAACAATTGAACAAAGTCAAAAATAAAATATAGTTTTAATGTCCTAAAATATTGAGAAAAAATTATTACAAATGGCTAGAAGAAATTAATTGTGTCAGGTGCGTTTTCTATGGGACAGTAGGCAACTGCCAACAAACAAATATTTATTTATAAAGCCTATGTTTTAAAATATTTAGTAAATATTGTACATGTGTATTCTATACTTACAGGTATTTCCTTGTAATAAGCAGATGGTACTCCATTATACTGCACTGATAGCTTCTCAAAGATTAAAAAATTAATATGATACATGCAAACAGGTAAGAAAATTCTAGAATAGAGGGAAATATTTGTTGCAGATGTACCGGGTCAACAGGTGCGTGAAAGTCAGTCAAAATATTGGGTCTCAATCAGCTCAGTGGGTTAGTATGCTGGCAATGTACGCCAGAGGCCCTGGGTTTGAGTCTTGGTTGAGACTTCACTTTTCACCACCTGTTACAGTTTTATATATTGATATATGAAAATAATACATGTATAATACGTACATTATCACATTGTACTATAGCTTTTGTGTTAATTATTGAATGCATAGCAAAACCATTAGCATTCAGACTAAATTAAGTTTAATTATAGTTAACTTTGTTAATTCATAGAATACTTGTGACTTGTGTAATAAAATATGTTACAGAGATAATGAACAAAATGTTATTGAACTGACATTTTTGAGTTTTTCTGTAGGCACAGTTAAAATGTCAATCATCACAAGATCAAACTTCAGTACCAGAGTAACCCTAAATCAATTATCATCCTGATTTGTCAAAAGACTACATGTAAGTAATTTGTATGAATATTTTAATTGATTTGGACTCTTTAATCTTAACAATTATGTCAAAGCTGCACATATTTAATTTTTGCCATCTAAACCAGAGTTCAATATTACAGAGAACAGTCTGGAGGTGGAAAATGATAGATCATTTGGAGAGGACCCTGTTAAAGCAGTCATAAATATGTTTCACAAAACAATGAACACCTTGTTACAGCATATCTTGAACAGCCTAGAACAGGTATTTGTTACTTTCACTCAAAATTGTTTGAAAACTCTAACAATACACAACTTGTAAGCTAAACTCCTAAGTTCAACATGTTCAATATTACAGAGAACAGTCTGGAGGTGGAAACTGATGGATCACTTGAAGAGGAAACTGTTAAAGCACAGAGACATGTACCAAGGAACAACAAGACATGATTGTTGCAGCATATTTTGAACAACCTGGCATAAGGTATTTGTCACTATACTCAGGTCTAAAGAGTACAAATGTATTCACATATTTTTAGGTCACCTGAGTAAACTCAAGTTCAGGGTTTTGGTGCTAGGGCGGGGCTCTAATGAATGATTATAAAGTAAAAAATGCATGAATTCCTCGAAAACCTTTTCCTTTGCTCCTGGTTATTATGTCAGTGTTCTAATTAAGTACATATTAATAATGATTAAAGGTGCCTTTTCCAAAATGGTTAGTTTCAGATCCCCTGGGTCAGGGTACTTGGGATTGGGGTGGAATCACGTAGTCTATAAATAAATTGATGCTTTGAAATTTTCTTTTTGGTAATAATCAACCGTTTATGTTGAAGTAAATTTTATGATAAAATTTCCAGAATTTTGAAATATGTGCCCCCAGGGTCAGTGGTTCCTGTCGGGTAGTCTGTGCACAACTGGTTAAAAAGTGGAAATACATTTTCTCTTTGTTACTTAATGATCTAACTCTGGGTATTAAGTAACTAAAGTAAGCAAGCTAAGTGTATTAGTTATGATAAGCAATAGTGCCTTTTTTCAAAATTTTGAATTTAATGGCCTTTGATTTAAAACATGAACCAATTGTTGGATAGTTGTTACATGATACTCAGGTGACCTATAAGGCCCATGGGCCTCTTGTTTTTTTAAAATCACAATTCTATAATGGAAACATTTAGATAGACAAAAATTGTTTGTGACTGAAAGGTCTAAAGGACTATATCCCAACTCTAACATAGGCTAATTTGAACTATAGATATCATGATAAGCTTTTGAAATATAAAATAATAACTTTTATGAAGATATATTCTAAATAAAAAGGCTGCTTTACTATCACCAGAGGCAGTGAAATAACTCTGCATGCAGTTCATGTAGGCAGTGTCAAAGTCACAGGGATTGAATTTTAAATTCTTGGCCATAACATAATAACTAATAATTGTAAAAGTAAGATCTAGATCTCAATATACTGTCCTAATGGTTGATTATAATTATCATTAGATACATTGTATTAAATTTCCAAAACAGAGGTCATAAGGCAAGGTCAAGTTTGCAGAATTTATAGAAATTTCACTAAAAAGTACAACTTTTTATATGATAGTATGAAGAGAACATTATCTTACTTGGCATATAGCTGATCATGGCCAAGAAATATCAATCCTACTTAAGGGCATTTAGAGCATATATTTAAATCAGAAAATTTATTGTGCATTTTCCGTTTTAATATGACCTTATAGAATGTTTACCATTTGTATTTTCAGTGTTTACTAACAACACCACCTCAACAGAACTTCAAGATAAAGAAATTTTATGTGATGAGAACCTCAATAAAGAAGATAGAAAAAGATCAATCGTTTTAGTTTTTAATGTAGAAGCTGATGTCACAAATGTCTTTTCTTAGTCAGGGAGTCCAGAAACAAGTTTTGATTCTTTAAAATTGAAAGTGACTTTTTGTATAATCATTCATTTCTTGTATCTGGATTAATTGACTAAGTAAGAAAAAAAAAAGATATTATTAAATCCATGGAATTATCCAAGAAAAAAAATCATTTGAAGGAGTTGCTAAGAAGCAAAAATTGTGTTTCCAAGGATTCGAAGGATAGAATTAATGGATTGAATTTTGGGGAACTCAAAAATAAAAGTTTGATATCAATTTCTAGGGTACAAAAAATATGCTTGTCATCGCACGATATTCATATGAAACCTGGGTTCTTTTTTCACATGAATTTCATGCGATTTTCTTTTCGCATGATATTCGTGCGAATTTCATGTAAAAATCACACGATATTTTTATGCGAATATCATGTGACTTGTTTTTCGTCTCCTTTTCATGCGAAGAATTCGCATGATATTCGTGCGAATTTCATATGAAAATCATGCAAGCCACTTTTCCCTGTGTAAACCAAGGAACAACAGCAGCTAAGACGTAACACACAGTCGCCGCTATCAGGTTTGTGTAAGTGACCAACAGACGACCGTATTTATCTGCCAGGGCGGGAATCAATGCGGCTCCTATCATCTGACCTATCACAGTCACTGTAGTGGACATACTTCCTAGGCCTTCAGAATCACACACAAGATTCCACTGAAATAAGTTGTCAGGGAAAAAAAAATCAGTTTAAATCATCATTTGCTTGCTATCACTATTTTTACCAGGAAAGTTTTTTTTTTTTTTTACCTCTGATGCCGTAGTTTCCTGTCCGAAAAATTCGTATCCGTCTTGACATGGAATAGTCTTTTGTGTAATAATATTGGATATGTTTGTTTCGAGAATGACGTCACATTGTTTTGAATGCATTGTGAAGTTATATGACCGATGGGTCTTATTGAAATATCTCGACACGTTTTCGTCTGAAATCTTGCAGAAGAACTCAGGAATGTGACCTGAAGAAAAACAATTAGCATTGCATTGTATTGACAATATTGCACTGTATTGACAATATTGCACTGTTTCCCGAAAATTGCTTTATTTTATTTCGCATTAATATTCTTAAGATCCTGCGTGAACTCTATATTGCTTTTTTATGTTGATGCTTAAAGAGATCTTCATTCATTTTGTTTTTTGTTAAATTCTCAGTC
>NW_026938462.1:0-85077 GCF_032062105.1 Saccostrea cuccullata
AAAGGAGTCAGTACAAATATTTAATTGCTTTGTAAGTCAATGTATTCCCAATTAACATCATGTATTAGAAATCAAAATCTTATTTCAGACTTTTTTCAGTATAATATAGGTACTAGACAGAGTTGCATGTTAAGTCCTCTCTTATTTATCATGTTTATTGGTGAACATACAGAATAACTAGAATCAATGGAATGTAAAGGCATATATACATTGATGAGACATATCCTAACATTATGCAGTTACTTTTTGCTGATGATGTAGTTAATTTTGCGGATACTGTTATCAACTTACAAAATCAAATTTAAGTCTTAGAATAATTTTGCTACAAATATGGCATGAAAATTTATTTACAAAAATCAAAGATCATGGTGTTTAGACGTGGAGGTATAACAAAAAGTACCGAGAAATGGTTTTTTTATGAAAGAGAAATTCAAAATTTACCACTTTACAAATACTTAGGGTTATATTTTACAAGTACAATGTCATGGGAACTGACAAAGAAGTCTCTGTGTGTGTCAGCAGAAAAAGCATTCATTTGTTTATTGTATATAAATTTATGAAGATGTACAATGTATCATATAAACAAATCTTTTGATAGAATGATTGTACCTATTTTGACTTATGGTGCTGAAAGATGGGGGTATGAGTTATCTAAATGTATCGAATCTATACATACAAAGTTTTGTAGAAGAGTTTTAAGACTAAAGAACAATACACATAAAATAGTCGTACTAGGAGAAAGGAGATATCCTCTTATGGTACAGTACTTTAAGAAATTTATTGCATATTGGTTAAAGATACTCTGTATGGAAGATGATAGATACCCAAAAAGATGTTACTTATTTTTACTGCATTTAAATAATGTAGGTAGAATTAGAGGTAGCTGGGCATCAGAAGTGAAGTCAATGTTATTTAGATATGGATTCCACTATGTATGGCTTTATCAAGGTGTTGGGGATAATGTATTATTTTTAAAAGAGTTGTACAAAGAGTTTAGGATAACTATATGGAAGAATGGCACTCCTCATTGAGCTCTTATAGTAAATTGGATTTTTATTGCAAATTCAAAATTCTTTTTGAACCAGAGAGGTATCTAGATGTCATAAACAATGTATCTTTTAGATAATCACTTTGTAAATTAAGAACCTCTAGTCATTGTTTGGAAATTGAACATGGTCGATTTAAAGGTATTCCTAGAGAAAATAGGTTTTGTCTCTTCTGTCAAATAGCAAATAAAAATTGTATTGAAAATGAAAAGCACTTTGTAGAAAATTGTGAATTATATATGAATATTAGAGTAAAATGTAATATTTTGAAACACTTAAGATTTTATGAAAACACTGTGAATATGTTTATATATAGAAATGATGTAGAATTAAATGATATTGCAAAATTTTCCTTTTCAGCTTTTAAAGAGAGGGAAAAGTTCATCGAGAATTTAACACGTAATAATTTATAAGCATAGTTTATATGTTTCCATATTATATATTTAAAGCCTGATCTGAAATTGTAATTTAATATTGTAAAAAATGACTGTACTTTGGGTCGGTGGCCTGTAATACTTAATTCAATTAATATCTTGAGAATGACTAACAAGCATTTTTAGGAGAACACATTTCCTGAAAGGTATAATATGACTAACTAGGAATATCACCTTCCGCAAAAAGGAATACTATATATCTATACATAAAATAAAAGAAATGCGAGTTTTAATAAAAGGAATGAATTATGATGCTTTGTTATAATTTTTCAATCATACATGTCAATTAGAGGAACTGAGAAACTTTACTATGTCACTGTTTTCTCTATGGGATTAAACGTTCTTTTTGAAAAATTTATCGATGTGTAAACTCTTGACATTTTACTCACAAACTAAATAAAAGTGCGAAGCACTTTTATGATAAGTTTGTGAGTAAAATGTCAATAGTTTACACATCGATAAATTTTTCAAAAAGAACGTTTAATTCTTATAATTCCAATATCGAATTTTTAAAAATATTTAAATTATTTCTCTTTGAGGCCTCCATACAATCCGTTATTTCTGGACGGCGTAGGAATACATTTTTCCGCAAAGGAACGTAATAGAGATGAATTTCGATAGAGTTCAGCTTAATTTGTCAAAACAATCGATAAATAAACTTATAAAGACTTATCGAATGTTGTTTAAGTCAACAAATATCGTAATTACGAGTTTACTTCAGAACAGTTCGTCCTTGACCATGGCCATGTTGAAATAAACGAC
This sequence comes from Saccostrea cuccullata, assembly GCF_032062105.1. NCBI lineage: Eukaryota > Metazoa > Mollusca > Bivalvia > Ostreida > Ostreidae > Saccostrea > Saccostrea cuccullata. The sequence goes on from NW_026938462.1 coordinate 2,243, forward strand.
AACTCTCATAGCGAAAGTTGCAGACCGACGACGCCTTCGATTTGCTCTTGTTTGTTCAAAGATTGATCATGGGGAACAATATAGAAAGTAGATATGAATTTGATGCTAATAAGGCAAGAGTTTGAGGTACGTTTCTTTTCCCTGTCACAACGATACAAACAGCTGATTTTCTTCGTATTATGAACATCGATAATATGACATCAGCGATTTTTAAAATTCACACCCGTTATCCGACATTGGCGTCGTTTTCATGGTGTCTGTCAGGTGTTTAGTCGTTTGTCGCCAGATTTATTTTATTAAATCAAATTTTGAAGTTTCTTGTATTCAAAATATAGCTAAAACAGGACAGAAATTTAACTGCTTTCATTGTTTATACGAAAGCACAGAAGCTTGGTCAAGAAAGTAGTTCTGATTGAAAATTTTATCGATGTGTAAACTTTTTCTAAAACGTGTTCTCGTCCAATCAAAACACTGGGATTCAATAAATAAAATGAAGATTGGAATTATAAATCTATGTTCACTCCAAGAGGTATCTTGCGGGTACAATACAAAGAATAATTTGGTTTTTGACACTTACATGTAAAAGCACTTAAAGATGTAGAGTTCATAAATCTTGACAGACACTTTTCACGCATAACGTTGGTAAACAGTGTTCATGGAATTTTGACACTTCACAATTTGTATCTTTCTTAGTTTAAGGGGTAACTCTCCAGCGAGTTATCATTGACAATTCCCTACACATTTAAGCATGTTGTACACACACAGCATAAGTGAAAACTGACCGCAGCTATCGACAATCGTACAAATTAATTACTTTAGTACCTAACCTAATTTACATTTCAAATATTTTTCTTAGATGAACCTATGGAAGAGTAAATTTTATTTGGGGGTCAGAGGTCATATCGCGACCGAATCACGGAGCGAGGTGATATTTTGTCTACAAATTTCTGTCACGGTGCAACTTGTTTAGGAATATAGTTGATAACGATGAAAAAGATGAAGTGATAAACGATATGGATATTTTTTTAATCGCGAAATGAATAAATCAATCTTCTTTCCATGTGAATTAGGTTTCTGAACCGGAGTGCTACACATGATTGTAAACATTCAAACATTCGAATTTTCACGACCAAACAACTTTTAGGTAAATGTGCGCCACAACAAAGCAATACGGCGGCCCGTTCGTGTAATAAATGCAGTTTTACTCGAAATCTCTTCGTCTCAAATGAAAATATAAATAATAAACAGCAATGTAAAAAGTTCACTGGGAAATGAACTTTTAATTGGTACGTGATCAAATCTACTGAGAAGCCCTTCGGATTTGCTGTTTATTTCTTAAGTATATGAAGTATATGGCTTTTGATTGATCAAACACCAATCTTAATTTATTGTGCAGCATCACTTATGGAAAGGTAACAGATAATAAAACATGAAACACATCCGTCGAAACAATTTGACAAAGAAAATAACTCGCAATGCAAGGAGATTAAAAATGGGTGTCATGTGCATACCCTAAAATTCGAGTAGTTGCATCTTTGTTAATCCTGTAATGTTTTTTTTATAATTATAATTAGATGATACATGTAAAGATTTTTGAATTTCCTGGACGCTGATTAACAAAGTCATAGTCATTTACTCCGATTGAGATGATATAAGTTATTGAGTGATACCGTGTAAGACTGAGTGTTATCATTTTTTTTTATTCGCATCATGGTCTTGAACGCTGATTATAAATTAACCTCTGTTGAAACAACGGTTTGAGACGTCTTCTCCATTATATATCCAAACAGATGTGCATGGGCAAACAGCACTGTGAAAAAAGGAAGTTTAATTAATGTATATACATATAATATAAGAATTATTGTAAACAAACAGAATTAGAAAAGCAAAGGTTCAGACTATAATGGTTTTACATGTAAAATAGATTAATACAGATTATTTTATGAAATAAACAAATAATCGCTCTTAAGCTAAGGCGGACAAGTAAGTTTAGTTGTTTGAAATTAGATTACACTTGAGTCAACCTGTTTAAACGCCCCCACGCGATCAAGACTATAAACCCCAGATTGGTTTTGAATTACTATACAATGGCCCTAAAAGACGGAATTAAGTCAAAATTTAAAAAAATGCATACCAGCACCAAATAATTGTTCACCAAAAAAAAAAAAAAAACAAGTACATGTAATAGCTATTTAGAGAATAGATGTCCCTTTTCAGCATCCCACTTTCTCAACATTTCAGATTTCACTTTTAGTACCAGAGTGAAATGATGCGGCTGCCAGGATAACTCTCCTGGTTTAAGGGACATTGTTAGATAAACCAGATATAAAATCAGCGATTCGATTCATACCAGTCGTTACATCTCAATTTGAATTAGTAGGTTGTAAACTCCAGGATAAACACTACTTCGATAAAACCATTGCCTTTGGCACCCAAATCAGTTTTGCAGTCTGAAAAAATGCTACGTTGCACTGATTTACCTAGATAACCCTACGTAACCCCAAATTTTTAGTTATTCACTTAGTTTCAAATGACTTGACAACAGCGAAAACCTTGTTAAAGAAATACAGGGCACATTCCTGCGCTACAATACATTATTACTTTGTGTCTCTTTCACCTCTTTAAAAAAGAGGGAAGGCTTACAGTCTGAAGTACTCAGTGTCAGTAAGTACTATCGAGCAGGGAGAAATCTTTTGGAAACAGGGTCATGCAACAGATATGTCCCAGGTCATTCCCATTTGAGAGTTGTAAAATATTGGGACTTCACATGGGTCGTTGTGCTCAACACAAGGCCTCCGTCTTGCCTTTATGCACCTTTATGTGTTTGCTTTCGGTTATAACCTCAGTTTTTCTGTTATTTGCGGACAATATGGCCATTGTATGTAATGTATCTCCGATTTCCATAGACCGATTTCAGTGATTGTTGTGTTGGAAATTTGAATATAATATTAGTAATCAAGGTTCAACCAAGGGTGAACGGGGATTTATCACGGGTTTTATTAGTTACATAGTCTTTTAGTGACAGGGTACGGCGGAGCCTTGCCAGGTATGAAAATTTACTAACCAGGTATTATCCCGCACCCTGTCACTAAAAGACTATGTAGCGAATTTACCCCATCGATAAAAACATTTAAGCTTTATCTGTGGTTTATTTATGTGTTTCTCTGCTACATGCTTCATCACGCTTATACTCTGCCTATTATGACGTCACGTTTTGTTTGTTACGTAATACTACGTATATAGAATTACAACTGACCGGGTATAAGTAATCTACCTCCTTCACGTGACAGACTTCAACAAATCGTAAGCCAGGATTTCACGGAAAAATCAGCAGAGGTGGGGTAATATTCCATACACCTTGAGGCTGAAACCCGAAGGGTGCATGGAATACAACCCGGGGTAATTCGGCAACAGGGTGTATGGAATGAAACCCGGCATAAATCACCGTACATCCTTGATTGGACCCGGATAACGAATATATTTCCTTTGTAAAAATAAAGTTCTTTGTCAAAAGCAGAGTCTTATTAACTGTGTTTCAATCTATCGATAAATTAACTACGTAACACAATATATCGTGACGTCATGTTATTTGGTTTTTATCATAGAGAGGAACTATGCATTGTGAAGTCACGCTTTATTTACCCCCGGCTGCAGTCGAGTGCATGCTCGGAAATTTACACCCGACATGTAACCAATCGAGGCCCGGTTTCGAGCAACATATAGGAAATAATAACTTGTGTAATAGTACTTTTGCAAAGTTGAATAAATGTGTAATGAATTTTAGAGCATTGTTGTACATTCCAAAAGGTATAGCAATAGTGGAAAAGCTAAATAATGGTATTAATTTTAAAAAAAAATCTAGTAAGTTTCTTTGTGGTATAAGAAATCAACTCTAATGCTAAAAAAAACTTGGTAATGGTCGAGTTAACATCCCGACTGTTCAATTAATTAAAGCAATAAATTGTTTAGGTTAGAAAAGAAACATCATTGATAAATTATTTTTTTTTACAATAAATGATTCATTTTTAATCTTAAATTTCTTTTTTTAGTTCATATTTTTGTCTTTCAAACTTTAAGACGAAAAAAACAAGATTTTTTTTTTCAAAAACAAAGTATGAATTAAAAGTTAAAGAAATTATCTGGTATTTAGTAGTTTTTGACTGGCCCTTTTTACATTTTAAATGTGGTAAACCTCGCAATACATAAGAGTATATACATATGTATAAAAGAAACAAAATAAGTGTAATTCTCTTTCACAAACGGTTTAAGGAAAATTATCTTTTTATACTTTTAGACTTTTTCATTAAAAACATAATGATTAACTCGTATGATTAATTCCAAGCAAATATGAGACATGTAAGCTGTTGTTTCCAATAGCCAGCTGTTTTTCATTGCTTATTTATATGGAGATCAATGTTTTTGTTGAGTTACCTATTCATTAGTCTTAGCAATACTCACACACAAGTGGCCTCAGGATACTCCGGACAAGTCTGAACAGTACATGGTCCAACAAAACAAGGTATTACAGGACAGACTGAAAATAAGAATAGAAATACGTTATTTCACTAAGTGTTCGAAATTCCACCCTAATCTTATATCTATATATTTGCATATCCACTGCTCTCTCACACTATGAACATGTAGACATCAACTGCGTTCAGAGGACTATAGACGCAACTACTTCTGCTATGAGTGCATCTGCTCTTTCACACTCCTGTAGAACAAACTCTAATACTCTTCTTTCACGTGTTGAGAAGTATATATATGAAATGTTTTGTAAGAGGAATAAATATAAGTTTTTAATTATATTCTTTGAAAAAAAAGACATTCAGAATATTTGAAATTGCTGATTTATATCTTTAAAAATTCAATTTTGGTCAATGTATTTAATTGTATAATTAATTTTTTTTAAAAATTGAAAAGAACTGCCATATTTTTATTTTTTTCGTATCATGCATATTTGTATAAAGAACGATAACTCTTCCCACTTGGGTAATAACATTCAGAAAGAAAAAAAATTCTTTAACTAGTATATTTATTTAAAGAATGATCTTAGCTATTAAAAATAAATAGAAAAACTAAAAAAAAAAATCATAAAAAGCATCCTGGAGTAATAATAATTAAAAAAGCATATTCATTTTTCATTATAGTGTAAAATTAATGATTTTTGTCAGAGGGTTTTAATAACATTGATCGATGACGTCACAAATGCATCAAAACAAAAATTAAGAGAATGTGCTGACGGTGCTGTTTGTATCCAGATAACTGTGTTTGAGAAGGAAATACTTTATAAATTATTCGTGATTTATTAGAGAAAAGGAACATTGATCAGGTGTACTGATTTTAAAGCCGTATGTTTTTCTTTACTGAAGACAAGAAGCCGCGTCCCTATGTAAGTCAGGATTTCCTCTGATATTCTTGAAAAAAAAAATCATAGAATGCAAATATAAGTAATATACGTTATTCAGTGAACTTGGCATTATGAATAGCAATAGCTCTGCTGGCATATTTTCCATGATGCGCTAGCACAGTTGCTATTCATAACGCCATGTTCACTGAATAACGTTGTTTATTTCTTTAATATTTCACATGTTCATTGTGTAATTCTAATGAAATACTTAAAGCGTAAATGCATAACAAAAGAATTGATATTTACCTCTAGTGTTACAAACTCTATTACAAAGCTGTCTTGTTTGAAAGTTGTTTGCATTTCCACCACAGCATCCATAGGTAAAGGAACGACAGGTGCCTCTTCTGGAGTCGTAGTAATACCGGGGGCAGGAACCTCTGCACGGACCAGGCTCACGCGGTTAACTACACATTGGATTGGCTAAATCAACAAAAGATTGAAAAAAGCTTTTCAAGTTTTTCATTTTAAAAAGAGCATAACCTATTCCTGATTGAGCATCTGTCAGTGCAATAGTTTTATTTCTTATTTCAAATGATAAACAGAATAATTAATATAATCATGGTTTTAATAATATATAATAGAATTTTGGACCTGCTTCCACAGAAAGCTCAATAATGTTATTGATTGTATTTCTCTGTTTAGCGTTAGAATTGAATTAAAAAAACATAGACTTTCATTCACTTTGTATTTTTACGCATGCATACAATTGCTTACATGGAGGACGCCTTGGACGGTATCCTTGTCCGTTGACCACGACCTAAAATCAAGTAAAAGAATATATCTTTAAATAGATAGATACTGAAATTCTTATACTTTTTGTTGGATAGGCCTAATGTTTTATCTATTAATGCTAATAATATACTCTTGCAAAACTTTTGTGTTTGCTGCAGATCTACAACAAATCTATTGAAAGTTTGTAGTAAACAAAATTGCTTGCAGCAAGAAGTATTTTAAGATACCATTTATTTGTTTGAAGTAACATGCACTGATTTTTGCAAGCTTAAGAATGACTCAAAAAATATAACCAAGTTTTATGGTATTTTGCCAGAAACACATTATATAAATATTGCATGTAGCTGAGTGTAACATTGAAAATTTTCACCCCAAAAAACCATTGTCAACTGAGGCGCAGCCGAGTTGACAGGTTGACAATTGTTTTCGAGGGGTGAAAATTTTCAATATTACACTCAACTACATGCAATATTTATTATATGATACTGAATGTGTTATACAAATACATATAACAGTGAACCGTGCGCGCATAAATTGTGCGCAGTCGTTTGTTTTTTGTTTTTGGAATATCACTCGTCGTCACGCACTGTTGACTGTTGGTAAGCTGGAGGGCGAGGCTTCATTATTCAGCGGGAAATAGTGTTTTTTAACAAATGTTTCTCGACCAATCAGATCAGATTCAACTAATTTACATGAAAGTATAATATTTTCAGATATGTTTCCTGCATGCTTGAAAGAAACATAAACACCTATAATATTTAAGTGGGATAATAGTAAATTGCGCAAAGGGAGAACATTTTATGAGATCAAAATAATTTTATTCTAAAAGCTTTTTCTACAGTCAATGCTTTAGTCAACGATATACGTTATTTTCGGAAGTAAAGCTTATCAGGAAAATGTTTCACAGTTATACTTTTGTGTGAAACAACAAATATTCCATGCTTATTGACTTCTCACTGATATTTACACGTCTCCCTTCATGTATAATGGAAACCAAAGCAAGAAATCTTAAGATTTTCGTCCATGAAAAATAACTTATAAAATCAGTTTGTAAAACAAAGTACACATAATAACCCTTAAATATGTTTAAAAACATTCGGGGTTTGTTATCTCATACGGATATTAGGTCATCATATGACCGAGAAAGGCTTAAATATCTCATGGACGTTGAGCATTAATGGGTATTTAACATATCATTGCCTACTATAACTCAATATTTTGGTTTTCAAAAGTTTCATTAGAAACACTCTTGATGTTCATTTATTTTGCAAGCTTCAAACATGGTTTTTGCTATAGCTTATGCATTATCTGTTCATAAAATAAATAACATAATAAGAGATAAAAAGTATTTTGGGTCTGAAATGATTAAATGTGTGAAAGTTATAATAAAACATAACTAATGTCTTGTCAAGGGATATCAAAATTTAAAGAAACGCGTTTGCCAAAATTTATTCAAACATTTCACATCAATTTAACATGAAGGAAGGAATGTAATCTAGCTTTTTGAGATCATGCTCCACATCGTTTTTTAAACTGATTAACAAATGATGTAATTGAATATTTTAACCATAATTATTCTATTGAAAATCGAAACCATGGTAACAAACTCAACAAGAGGCCCACGGGCCTTATAGGTCACCTGAGCATTATGCAACAACTTTCCAGTTACAGTGTATTGAATTTGATTCATGTTTTAAGCCAGATGCTATATGGCATTCACAATTTTGAAAGAGGCACCATTGATCATCATAACAATACACTTAACAGTTGCTTAGCTTGGTAACTGAATACCCATACGCAGGGTAGGGGAACAAAAATGCACTCCAACTAATCAGTAATATTCAGCAATAATCAGTAGTGCCCCTAACACTGTGACATAAACCCCTGACCCTAGGTCCAAACATTGCACAAATTTTTAAAAGGCACACTTAAAATTGCCTATCAAAAAAATAAATAAATGTTTTATAAACATGATAAATAGAAAGGAGCAGATTTCAAACAATAAATTCATTTTCAGTATATAAGTAGAGCCCCCACCCCCCACCCCTGACCCTGGTGCCTTAAAATACCCAATTCTGCAAGATTAGGGCCCTTGCTCATCATAACTATACAGGTAGTTCATCTACTTCATACCCTGAGACAGAGAAGAAAATTTTCAAAGATTTAATGAATTTTCACTATAAAATCAATAGAACCCCGCCCCAACACCAGAACCCTTGACCCTGGGACCATAAAATTCACAATTTTGGTTGAGGCACTCTTTCTCATCATAACTATGCACTTAGTTAGTTTATTTAATACCTAGGAGCAGAGAAGAAGATTTTCAAAGAATTCATGTATTTTCACTATATAATCAATAGAGCCCCCCCCCCCCCCCCAACACTAGAACCCTTGACCCTGGGGCCATAAAATTCACAATTTTGGTAGAGGCACTCTTGCTTATCATAACTATGCACTTAGTTAGTTTATTTAATACCTAGGAGCAGAGAAGAAGATTTTCAAAGAATTCATGTATTTTCACTATATAATCAATAGAGCCCCCCCCCCCCAACACTAGAACCCTTGACCCTGGGGCCATAAAATTCACAATTTTGGTAGAGGCACTCTTGCTTATCATAACTATGCACTTAGTTAGTTTATTTAATACCTAGGAGCAGAGAAGAAGATTTTCAAAGAATTCATGTATTTTCACTATATAATCAATAGAGCCCCCCCCCCTCCAACACCAGAACCCCTGACCCCAGGGCCATGAATTTCACAATTTTGGTAGAGGCACTCTTTCTTATCATAACTATACACTTAGTTAGTTTATTTAATACCTAGGAGCAGAGAAGAAGGTTTTCAAAGAATTCATGTATTTTCACTATATAATCAATAGAGCCCCCCCCCCCCAACACCAGAACCCTTGACCCTGGGGCCATAAAATTCACAATTTTGGTAGAGGCACTCTTGCTCATCATAACTATGTACTTAGTTGGTTTATTTAATACCCAGGAGCAGAGAAGAAGATTTTCAAAGAAATAATGCATTTTCACTGTATACTTATTTAGCCCCGCCCTAGCACTAGAACCCCTGACCCCAGGGCCATGAATTTCACAATTTTGGTAGAGGACTCAATGCTGATTACAATCATGCAAATAGTTTGACTGCTTGATGTCCAGGAGTAAAGAAGAAGATTTTTAAAGATTGCATTAATTTTAGTGGTTTTGGCCCCACCCCTCAGGCCCCAGGGGGGAAGGGATCATGAAATTCACAATTTTTGTTCCCCTTCACCCATAGATGCTTTGTGCAAAATTTGGCTGAAATTGGTTCAGTGGTTGCGGAGAAGAAGCTGAAAATGTTCAAATGTTAACACACGACGGACGACGCACGACGGACGACGGACGACGCACGACGACGGACGAAAACGGATAGCAATAGGTCACCTGAGTTTACTCAGGTGACCTAATAAAACCTTAAACAAAAAAAAACTTACAATAATACTGCAAAATAACAATCCACATAAAAACACTTGCTTCATTATTATCTGTTTTGACAGCTGTTTCGTATTGTAATAATATTCAGATTTTATATACTTGTCAAATATTACCTACAAGCACATGACTTTTACAGATGACCAACTTTGGCAATTTTTTTCAACGATGATTAATAATAAAGGATTAAGGGATCACGTTTGTACCTTAAAGCAATTGCCAACACCGCCAGTGGAACGGGACTTCGGTTTAGAATATCAGCAAAGGAAATTTTCCTATATTCTAAAGTGGATTATTAACCATCTTCTTACTAAGCAATTTAGGGCGCTGTCATCCGTTTTAAGTAGTCGGAAAATAGCTCTTCAGAGCTAATGTTCTTTGTTGATGTACCCGACTTTAAATAAAAATATTATCTTAAGTACATACGCTATCCCTTTCCAACCTTAGACGAGTTTAAAGAGGTCAAGGTGATCGATTGAAACCCATTTTCTTGAAGGAAAACATTGAGGCTTGTAGCAGTCACATAGTATATAGTCCGCGCATTTATGAAAATGTAAGATTTTGATATTTTCTTGTCACCTATTCATACCCTTTGCATAAAATGCTTTGTACTCGAGAAAGTTTTAGAAACATTATGTCGATATATTAATTAATAGAGAGAGTGTATACTACTGTTTTTTTCTCCTTTAATCAGAACTTTTGTTAATAAGTGCAGATCTATTGAATCCTTTTAACCATCTTTTACAACATCTTAATCTTCTCTTTCACTTCCTAAAATTACCGTAAAGTGGCTTCTTGGGACGTAACTGTGAACAATGCAGCGTTTTGTATGTCTTTACAAAACAATATACAAAGCTGTTGCAAGCCACGATTTATAAATTTCCCGGAGTTGGGTTTTCCTATCGGTGTAGTTAACATACTGGAAAGAACTTCTCACTGAGATAGTGATTTAAATAATAGGTAATGGTCTCATGAATATTAATAACTCATTTCTGCAAAGATGCAATAGTACATGTACATCTATTTTGTTGTTAAATGTACATATAGTAAAAACATTAATCAAAATAGATTGTTTTCATTTTTTTTACGGTCGTTTATAAAAAAAAAGGCTTGATCAGATTTTTTATGACTCGCTTATTGTCTATGATAAAAAAAATCCCCAGTTATGACAACTGCGTTGAGAAGACATGACACCTTAAAGCCATATATGGCGTATGTACGAGGGCTGTTCGAAAATTATTGAGACATTGTGTATATTTTGCTTTCTAATGAACGTCTTTTAATGAAAATTCGCTTATACGTTTGACATACACTAAGAATAAGTAAAAACAAAAAAATATTTTACAAATATTAAATATTTTCTGTACAATGATATATAAATGCGTCAATAGTAGGGGTACCTGGAGCAGTCACGAAATCAGACATTGCAAATATGTAACATCAACATTCTAACTCTTCGTGGACCCGTAAAAAGAGTGAAAATAATTCAGTTTATGAATATAACTTTTCGGGTTTATTTCAAATTCATTTTGTGCAACTTTGTTAGCATTTTTGATCAGGAATACGGAGATAATAAAAAAAAATAAGCGTGGTAGAGAAATCTGCTAGGAACAAAAAATGGAATTTGATGTCAAGGGCGGAGCAGCCAGCATACACAAAATTTTATGTAACGCATTGTAGAACTCTTTTTAATACTGAACGACCTGCTAAAACTGCATTAGGGTTTGTTATTTATTGGTACATGTATACATTTTGTTTGTTTGTATTTTTTCTTTTTACAATTAATTCAACCAGAGAAAAATCAAAAGCTCCGGACGACAATCAGTTATTACATACGATATTAATACGGTACTAATAGATGATCTGCATTGCATAAATCGGCACTGATTCTAAGTCATCCTTTCCCACAAATGAAAATTTTACACTGGGGTAGCAACAGCATACATTTTTAAAGAATAGTTTAAGAAAAGAGACTGATTTTGTAATGTTATATTTAATAACAAATTAATTAAGGAAAAGTATGAAACGCTTCCCGGTCGTTTTACAAACGAAACCATCTCCGGTTGACGTGATGTTAAATGACGTAGCGATGCTGCTCCGGGTCATTAGACATATGCATGTTTATCATTTCACCGAAACTTTTCTTCTTATCGTAGGAATTAGAAATTTTGCATAAGTGTTTTAATTGTTCTTTAAAAAATGTTGATGAATTTTCATGAAATTATCTTCTTCCTTTATGGAGTAAATGTAATTGTCTCAATAATTTCCGAACAGCCCTCGTACAATGAAAATTATTGGACTAAAATTATAAGAACTTATTATTTGTATCATTACTTTATATAAAGATAGAACTTTTCCGTAAATTACAAAATCTAAATCAATTGCGTTATAAAGATATCACAATTTATTTGGATTCTCGAAATTTTCTCCCACTCGGAAGAAAATAAAAAAGATTTAAACAACACATTAAAGAGAAGATGAAATCGTATTATTAGATGAAACGAGGTGTTCTCCGTGTTCAGAACTGTATGAAAAGCTTTAATTTAAATGTATCAACTATATTTCTTTACTTAGTTTTGTATTTTTCAAAAATATATTTTTTTGATCATTTACGCCATATATGGCTTTAAGTGTGTTTCCATCTTGTTTCACGGAGACTTTATTATTTTATGACTATGACCTATGACTGCTTATTTTTTACCCGGTAGCTTCATTAATATGTATAACCCACCTGTTGCACGATGTACTATACGGTCGTTTATATCGTTTTGAAATAATGAGATTCAATCGTCTTACTTGCTTTGCTAGAAGGTTGTTTTGATCTAGTTTGCTTTATTTGTGGATACGTAATCAACTGTTATATATCTGTTGCCTAAGGAGAGGAGAACTTTTAGTTAATTGCCTTTCATATTGTAAAAATTATTTTTTGTAAGTCTGTAATAAAAGTCTGTATGAAATCAAATGCCAAATATAAAATATCAAAGATTCGATGAAAAAAGTCGGCCGAGTAAGTTGGGTTAACGCAGAAGTTAGCAACAACAAGAAAGCAACCATTATACAAGTTTTTAAAGAGGAGAACAGTACAGAAACTGTCGAATGTCGTTTTACATTTAACGTTGTTTGCGATACGTACAGCCCTACAATTCATGAAAGATTGTGAATTTGGATTTCCTTACTCGTATCATACTTCTCCAACTCTTGCTTTCAAAAAATAACTTATACTTTTTGTAGAATTGTTAAAATAATTTCTTTAATTGAGAACCCAACATTAAGAGCTACATACTGGTGGTTTGTGGTGGTTGTTGATCTAACTACATAGATATAAAGTTATCCTTCAGCAAGTACCAGTGTTTTGAAGGTCTAGGTAAGTTAAGGGGTCCAAAACTGCTTTAAATATGGTTTATCCCTAATATACGAGTATTTGAATAGGTATCTTAATTTTGATTTTGTGCATAAACATGATCCTGATTCTTTTGCAATTAAGTTTGCAAAGTTTTTAATGTGGGCAGATATTCTGTGACACTCTGTAAATGTCTCAATACGTAAGTAAATAATATAGCCATTGAGTTTAAAACTTCTGTAAACAAAATTTTATTCGCGTGCGAGACATTTTCGCGAGGTTCGCAAAAGCCATGTGGTCATGAATATTTTTCTTCGTGAATGGATCCTTTAAGTCTTCTGGTCTAATAACAATAGATCCAACTAAAATGCTTGCTCGCAAAAATTAATTATTCGTCGCGAACCATTTCCCCATGTTTAATCGCGAAATAAAGTCGTCGCGAATAAAAGTTGGTTTACTTTATTGTAAATGCTATTAAAAATTTTGTATTTAAAAAAAATTGCCAACAACATGAGGTTTTGAGATATGAAGAAGTTATTAGAACGGAAAGATCGAAAATTTAATGATTTTTTATTGAGCTTTTTTAGAAAAGCGTCCCAAAGACTGCAGTGAGCCTGTTAGAACATTTTTAAAGGTTCACCACTAATAATTTATGTCTCTTTTCAGAGTTCAATTTCTTGTTTTATACCCTTTCTAGGCCTGGTATAACCACCATAACTCCTTCCTGTTACTACCACCTGAAATAAAGTAAAAAAAAAAATATTTTAATTTTTACAGGAATAATTGGAGAAAAAAATAAAATGTGATTTCTTTAATCCCAGTTTATTTTAGAATTTAAAATGTATAATATGTTCATCAAATTAATTAAATAAAATAACACACTTTAATTTTTTTTCAAAAAAGTTGTAATTTCCAATTCATGAGATCATGTGAGGACGTAAAGTGCAAATTTAAAGTAGGAATAGGGGAAATTTATGGGAAATGTATTTTTATGCATTGATCCCGTTTACATTAATTAAAATAAATTTAATTGCATTAAATTTTGTATGTTATGTAAAATTCTTTTCCAATCTGCGCATTGAATATCCATTGAGCATTTCTCAATACTTCTAATTACTTTTTGGAAGAAAAAAATCACCCACATTATGAATAGGTTTGTTGCACATTTTCTAAAATAAAGATACCATTAATAATTTAGATGATATCATTATCGCTTGTTTTCTCTTTTATTGCATAAAAAATCAGGTTTATGTGGATTTTTACATGCATTGCTTATACATATAGTTTCTATAAGCGTTGGGCATGAGGTTCCTATATATTTGGAAAAGTAGAACGTCAGTTATTTAAACTATAGATTAGAAAATATAAAGCGACTGTTAAATCTGAGGGAAAATGAAGATGATGCGTAATTATTTTAAATATAAAAAGTGTTGTTCTTTTCAAGACTCTGAACAACATGAATACATGTATAAAATAATTGCTCTCGTTATTATACATAACTTTTAATTTAAACATCACACTTTAAGACATAAATAGTCGTAATCGATTTAATACTGAAGGCTATCGAGTAAATCTTTGTAACAAGGTTACCGAACTATCACAATACATGATTTAGTGTTAATAATTTCCGTCTGTTGTAAACATATATTAATTTTCTAAATGCGTTTCATTTTTTGTTAAACGGTGTTATTTTGACATCCCTCTTGACCTGACAGCTGTCAAAGTTTGAAAACATAGAAAGATCAGTGTTTTTGGTTATCAATTTTAAAATTGATTTATTGAATATATATTATAATTAATCAATTTATCATTTATTTATTTATTATTTATCCTTTATTTATTTTGCTGTTAAAATAGTTAGTACTATTTTTTTAAACGAACGGTTTTACCTGTCCTTTTTATGTAAATCAGAGAATCATAAATACTCTTATGTGGCACCTGTCAAACATGCAGGGACGTTGGCGCTTTTTCATGTTTGGTATATTAATGCATTTATTAAATTAAACAAATTGCAAACGTCATACAAATGTCCACCGCCCACGTTTAATTGATGGAAAGATTAAATAAAATATGTTGTAGGAGTAATATTGTTTGCATTTGTCAACAATGTCATTCGTAAGGTTTACCTTAAGCTTCTGTAGCAATGAAGAGCATCAATAATTAAGAAATATATCCATATCACGCTTTTATAAATAAAAAAAGAAACTTACTAACAGTACAGCCAACATCAATCCAAATAACATCTTTCTTTCCATTTTTCTTTGCTGGTACTTTCGACTCTCCTAAAATTATTCGGGATTTCTATATTTTTGTGGTATAAAAAATCACGTAGTTGTCTCAGGTCACCTATGTTAACAAATAAAGGAGTGCTTGATAAATATTTTGTATTTTCTAAAAATCATTAATTTTATGGAAGTTCTTTATTAAATAACAAACCCAGAAAATTGCTTGGAGGAAAAAAAATATTCATATAATTATTAGTCATTATTCAATGACAATAAGTTAATGCAATCAGTGTCCAAACAACTAAACGTTTACTTAAAAAAACCTATAAACAAACGCAGATTGCGAACGGAGTGCAAACGGAAGCGAAAAATGAAAAAAAGTGAATATAACCAGTAGTGTTCGACCTCCAAAGAATCTCTAAAGATAAAAAAATATGTAAAAGAAAGGGGGGGGGGCATAAAACACGGTGGGTAGGAAGCGTAAGCATTCCCCGTGGAACAGTCACATTCAACGCTAGTCTTAAGTATTAATCAAGTAACGATAAATATTCTGTGATCATATTTGACTTAAAACGAATGCTTCACAAATAACATGGAACCAGTGAGCCACAAAATCAATAATCAATATCTTAAAATTAGTGTTCAAACCATATTTAATTTTTTAAATAGTTCTTAACACATCCGGAATAAATATATAATATATAATATATATATATATATATATATATATATATATATATATATATATATATATATATATATATATATATATATATATATATATATATATATATATATATATATATATATTATAATAGATAAATCGCATAAAAGATTATGAATAAAATCGAATAAACGATTATGAATAAAATAAGTAAATATATAGATATAAAAATAAAGATTACAACGTTTTCTTTTAACAGATAATATATGAACATAATAAATGTATGCGTATGATTTTTGTTTCTTATAATATTTTTCTGGATTATTGGTATACGCGTAACTCATATTGAACTATGTATTTAAATAAAGAATACTTTTTTCTCGCATAATCACCAGTGTAAGAATGACTTGTCCGGTGTGAGACAGCAGTGTGAGATTTTTCTGTCTTACACTGTGTATTACTACGCCACGAACGAGAACGTAAACATTCCGTCATTATATAAAGAAATTGTAACAATGTAAAAAAAAATATAACACATAATTAAACTGTTGTCATTTAGCTTATTAATATAAACTTATTTTCATTCAAAATATTGTCGTATTTTCACTTTTTTTTAATGGCACTATTTTTAGATCGCGGAATGATTCTTCTTTTACGCTGCCGGATAGATAAGTTTTTTTTATTCCCAGTTTTTATCTTTCTGATTAATTTACACGGGCTGAAAATTATTTAATCAGTTTACACTACGTGTAAACCATTTTCAGGTACGTTCTCTCCGATGGTGTATTCAGATTTTTAATTAGATGGAAAATTAAAAATATTTTTTTAGCCCCATCATGGCGACGTCATTGACAGGCCGTTATTTTGGATAAAATAATGCGAGAAAAATAATCATTCATTACATACTCGTGTGGGAATAGTGAAATTCCACCTCGGGGCCAAGATTCACGGTCTAGGACTCGGCAAAGCCTCGTCCTAGACTGTGAATCTTGTCCCCTCGGTGGAATTTCACTATCCCACACTCGTAGTAATGAATGATTCTATTACTGTCAAATGAATTTGTTTGGTTAATGAAACTATCTCAATGAAAAAGGTGTAGATAACGAACAGAGTTGAATCTCATGAAAACCACACAAAATGCAGCTCTGTGAACAGGGCATAGTCACGGTCCCCTGAGAATGCCAGGAGCATAGGAGGAGTAAGCATCACCTGTTGACGGAACAGACCTGCTGTGAACTGTAGGCATCGATTACGTATAAAAAACTTTCCGTATTCAAATTTAGTACAACAACAAATCTAAACAATTGGTATGAAACAAGTTAGCTAAACATTATAGGAAAAGAGTCTTTAAAATGCTAATAAGTGGAACGATTTCTGAATTTTAACTGTAAAAGAGTTTTAAATTAATCAATACATATAATTACTAAACGTATTATTTTTTCCTGACTTAAATTCTTTAACACAAGCTATGAACAAGTACAGTACCCGCATCGTTATTCTTTACAGGATACACGATACGATAGGATACACGCACGATACGATAGGATACACGCACGATAGGACAGGATACACGCACGATAAGATAAACGCAAAACACGATAAACGCAAAACACGATACACGCAAAACACGATAAACGCAAAACACGATAGACCTAATAAACGATCTTCACGATAGGATAAACGCAAAACCTGATAGGATTGTTTCAAAATGCGGAACGTTTTTTGACAAGACGAAAAGATTATTTTGAATTAAATTTAAAGATTTAAATACTCGCAGAGCTTAAAATCTAAACTATAAAGTACATTTACTTATTATAAAAAGAACCTGAGCTCTCTGTATTAATTTTACAAAAGTTGTTTATTTATATATATATAAAAATTGACAGTGATTAAATGGATTTTTATAAAATGGAGACTGTATTTTTTTTTTAATTTCTTTTCAAGTGTGTGAATTTTGAAATTCTATAAACAGATTTATTATTTATGAAAAATATACATTTTAATTTTCTATCTAATAAATTTATCTACAAGTACCAAGTTATTTCACGGAAGAAATTTACGCATTAAATTAAATATTTGTATTTAATGTCTAAAGCTTACAATCTGCAATGTATCCAAAAATCGCAATTAAATATTAATATCTTAGAAAATAATACAAGTAGAAGACTGGCCGAAAGAAAGGTTTAAAGAAAACGGTTTAACAAAATTAATAAATTTTACATGATAGATCTATCAAGAACGAAACAGTTGAAGAAAATTAAATTTTCTGAATAGAAATCTAAATAATTATTAAAATAATGGCGATCTGCATTAATACATGTAAACTGTGTCATGAGAATATGAATCTGCTACAACTGCACATGTACGTTTACGCTAGGCTCTGATTTATGTACATGTAAACATTTTACATTACAGATACTTAAAACCTCGTATTTATTAACGAACATTGAATGGTTAAATACTTTCTTCTTTACAATAAAAAACAGAAAAATTAATTAACAAATATTAAAAGAGTGAAATGCGACTTTTCCGACAAAATAATTATAAATCATTGCTATTAAACTCTGTGTGTACTCTTTCTAATAATAACGAAAAATAGGTTTAATTCGGCTAATGAATAATTAAACCTTAAAAATCATTTTACACTGACCCGGTAATCTCATATTAGGCATATTCGAAGGGCGGTATTTTGAAAGTCCGCAACCAATTTAAAATTAGATAAACAAGATCTAAACAAATAGCCAAATATAATATTGAATTCTTAAATAAAGTTATATATGTATGGAATAAAATTGATTAATATTATAAATTGATTCATGTATTTATTAGTCTTGCATGGTCAAGGCGGATCAGACGACTCCTTTTGTTTTATTTTTATAGTAAGTTACCGTTAAAAAAATATTGCAAGCTAATTTTCATAGTTTAGAATGTTAGAACTATTTCATCCGTTTCTACGATCAATGAAATTGTTTCCTAGAATTAATTTTGTCCGTTTTACGTAGAAAACCCGATGACCCGAAAGTGCGCGTACCATAAGTGCAGTATATTTTTTTATGTTTATTAAAAGACTAATTTACATAAACATAATGGAAACATTGTACGAAATAAAAAAGAATCAACGGAGTGAGTTTAGGGACTTCATTTCATTAAATTGATTTATTTGAATTTTTTTTTAACATTCAAGATGATTTTTTAATCCATAAATCGTACAATTATTTAATGTATTTTGAATTAAATCTTTGATAAAATTGTTCAAACAAGTTAGGAACAAAATCCCGAAAATAAGTAGATGCGTTTCATTAGAACCAGGTAGTATTCGAGGTTACTAACTGACCCCAGGTGAGAAATCAGTACGGGTATGTTGACGGTGATCACACACACACACGGGCCGAGGTGTCAGTTAGGGGAGAAGGGGGAGGGGGCGGTTGACCGCACAGGAAGACAGTGTGCTAATTAGAGAGCTACACATACGTGTCAGTTTTCTTGTAAGGAAAGGTCTTCGATTTATTTTGATTTTTGGCATCCCGATGGATTATATTTTGAGTTTATTTCCACGCCGAAAAGGTAAGCTGTTAAAAAACTTCATGTTTTCCCCTGTACATGTATATATTATTTTTATGTTATCTAATGCCAGATAAAATTAATGAAAATCTTCTATTTTATAGTAACAGCCATGGTGTGATAAACTGGGTAGAATATTTTCATTGATTATATTTTATAATTTTGATTTCTTTTATTAATTTAGACATATGTCAAGGAATTTATAATTAGCTTTAAAAAATAAATTTAAAATTTGAACGTATACGGCCAAAATCGTTGTTAAAATCATCTGGATCATTGTCTTATGCTATATTATATTTGTAACATGAAGACTTTAAATAATTGTGCATACATACAGGTCAGACGCGTAAACATATTTCTAACGTTATCAGACGATAAACAAGGAAAAACAGAATATTGCATGAAAAAAGATACATTACAATATCCTGCTTATTATTTATTTATTTGCTTTTTGTCTACGCGAACATCGTAGCTTACCAAAAATCATTCTCCGGTAACTCCGATTCATTTGAGAAAATCATATTAATAGTACTTAATTTTGACAAAATAAATCATACAACTCGATAAATTATTTTTTAAAGAAATAGACCAGTTGATCAATCTACTTATAATTTCATTTCCGAAAAATAGAGTTACTGTTTAAATTTTGACAATTGCTCTCTGCTTTACCATGATATAATTATTTTATTTAATTAATTAATTATTTATCAATAAATCAATTTATTCATTCATGAAATACGCGATTAATTTTTTTTTCCTTCTACGCTTTAATATTTCTTATATTGATGAAAAAGAAAGGGATAAATCTTTATTTTCTCTTTTTCGGTTGAATTAATCTTATTTTTATTCACAAAACGAAAAAGAATCTCGGAATAGCTCAGTAGTTTCTTTACATAGTAAAGATAAAAAGCGAGGGTTTCCGAATATACACGATAAACGGAAAACACGATACACGATAGAACCTGATAAACGATCTACACGATAAACGCAAGACACGATAAACGGAAAACACGATAGAAAACGCAAAACCTGATAAACGGAAAACACGATACGATAGGATACGATAGGATACACGCACGATACGATAGGATACACGCACGATACGATAGGATACACGCACGATAGAACACGATAGAATTGTAAAGAATAACGATGCGGGTACTGTAACTGTATGCACTGCGCTTCTCATTATGACATTATTTAGTATAGCTGGACAGGGCTCGTACATGTATGCATAAAAATAATTAATCTTTTAACACCAAAGGAATGTTGTATAGCAAAATAAAATATTATTTGCAGATATTTCAATAACTATTAATTTGATTACAGTTTCTTAATAGCCCTAACAAAAAATATTTTAGTAAACTATAGTTAACTATAGTTTACTATAGTTAACTATAGTAAATCCAAGTTCCAAAGTTTTTACTACAGTAAATCAAAGTTCCAAAGTTTTCACCATAGTAAATCCAAGTTCCAAAGTTTTCATCATAGTAAATCAAAGTTCCAAAGGTTTTACTACAGTAAATCAAAGTTCCAAAGTTTTCACCATAGTAAATAAAAGTTCCAAAGTTTTCGCCATAGTAAATCAAAGTTACACAGTTTTTAGTATGGTAAATCAAAGTTCCAAAGTTTTAACTTTGGTACTATAGTTAACTATAGTAAACTATAGTTAACTATAGTATTTTTTGTTAGGGAGCAAAATGATTGGTTTGTGAGAAAAACTATTTGCGAGTTAGTTTGTTTACAGTATAATAATTTAGTGTAAGGGTATATCCCTATTGGATCATGGCAAGCTTTTCAATCATAAAATGTGGATGTAATCAGGTATTTTAAAAGTGCTGCGATACTATTGAATTTACCTTATCAGCAGATAATTCCATAAGCAGTTATTCAAATACCTGTATGATGTAAACAAAGAAAAAATTAAAGAAAACTTTATTTGAATTTTTTGTTACAAACAAGAGGTATCTAATAAATTTGTAAAATTGAACTTTTAATTTACACTGGAATAGGCACTAACACTATTTAAACTTAACTTAATTCGGCAAAAATCACGTGAATACCAAATAACGCTATAAGTTGAAATAAAATACCGGGGGTATCTAATTAAACTCAAAATGAAGTTTATATAATTAACAAATTGTGTATTGTTAAACGTCCCATTCGAGATAATATAACATAGTTAATATTCAAATACAAATATTTGCAAGAAAGTAGCATTAACTCTTGGCCTGATCTTTTCCATAGAACAGTAATGAATAACAATATCAATGTCACGTCTATCTTGAGAAGTAACATTTATTAAGCAAAATTTGCATAGGTACAGTCACATATCATTTTTAAATTATTCCTAATGATAATGTAATAGATAGTGATGTTGGTTTCCCGTTTAGGTATTCTTAAAATTACGAGTGAAAAACTGTAATTGTTTGATTTATGGATTTATGGATATGTAGCGTTTTTAAAGTGTCAAAGTGTCGTTGAAACGCTTTCATTTCAAAATCAAGCATGTTCTTTTTTTGCGTATCGGAGCTCTATTTTCACATTGAAGTCAACTGTAGCATCTGTAACAAGAAATTAACTAACATGGTGATACAAAATGTGACAAATTAGAAGACAGATGCCAAGCTTTTATTCATGCACTGCATTATTACATGAATATGGTTATGATAATCAATCTCAATTCTAAACAAATAATTATACTTTTTTTTGCTTTCTCTGATATTGTTATAAAGAATAGTCATGATCATTTGGATATATGTTTTGTCAATTGACTTAATTTTTAAATTATAATTTAACAGTTGCCAATTTACATTAAGATTGTTGAATGTAACGTTTACAATGTTTATAGTAAATGAAATGTTCAAATAAAACGGAAGACTTCAATGTCATTGCAAAATTTCCCGTATTTTTTGACACCAACATAATGAATGTATAGTGCCAGGTAAAGTATCATGTACATGCTACATCTAAAAGTGGTATCACAGGTAAAAAAAAAAAACAACAAACATTTATTTGTGTTGCCAGCTCAATATGTGTCATGGAATGCACTTATACTTGGGGAAATCGTTGACAAAGTCAGCTGAGTATTATTTAGTTTTATATATATCATTAATATGTTTACGGTGCGACCGTTATGGCGAGCGCAGATATTTATTTTGTTATAATTTAGATATGGCTCGTAATACTGTCATTTGGTGCGCCTAGATTCTGACATCACATTACGTCGTATGTACGTTATATTTCCAAAAAGAAGCATGAACAGTGCTGATACAAATAAAATGAAGAACGTCTCGTTTACTATTTATCTTCAATATTTATCCATTAAATCGGGGAATGTTTACTTTTAGTTGAACTTTTGCTGCTATTCTCTCGAGAACTTAGCTTTAACAAGTGATGCATTGTGGGTCCAAATTACTGCGTCAAAAAAACTACAACCTAAATTTAAGAGCTTGCATAAATTGAATTGGAAACTAGTTTATGTAAAGATCCTCGTTGGATTGTCAAAGTTTGATACCAGTTTGTACTTTCTTCTTTTCTTGGAAATAGGCATTGCTAACGATAAATTGCTGAATGATGATTATAACAGATTAATACAGACTCCCGATTATAGAATGCTTCGAAATTTATAATTATTTTTAAAAATTCTACTGTGAAAAATAGCTTCAATAAGAACGTCCATGAGGTAAAAAATATTCTTTACGAGGTTTGCTTTTCAGCAGATTTTTAATGTTGACCTCTATTTTAACAAATTCTACATAATATTTTTGTTCTTACAATAAACTCTTTGGATTCTTAAATGTTAATTTAACAATACAGTGGACCTTCAGATATCCGGTTGCTTCAGTATCCGAACGACTTTTCATAGGAAGGGAATTTTTTAACGTTATTTTATCTTGTTTAAGGTAGGACACAGTTGATAGGCCAAAATTTTCATCAAATTCAATTTTTCTGAAACTTTGATATTTTGTTCTAGGAGACAAAATTTTACTTTACATGTATATATGATATGAAAGAAATTCAACTACACATGTTTTGCCCCATAGTCTGAAATATGGCCTATCAGACCCCTGTAAGAAGATTGTGAAATCAGACATTCGACTTCAGAATGGGCCTTGTTTAAGAATTATCAATTTATCTATTGCAAATGTGGGTAATACTTTTAATAAATATAACGGTTTTGTTACTTTGAATCAGTAAGTCAAATTGATTATGGAAAATTTGAGTAAAATATTAAGTAAAAATAGAACATACATAGCATCGGAATTGAAAATTCACATGTAAATATCCGACAGTATAAGTTTTTTAAGAGAAAATGTATTATTCAATTTTTACAAAAAATCAACAGAATGATTCAAATGGGTCTTAGAATAAAATGTGTAAAAATAAAGAAAATTGAACCGGTGGTTTCAGATATTTTGGCGATTAAAACATTTCAATGGCAAGAAAACTAAAAGATTCAGTAGATGACGTCACAATATTTGACCTTTGACCTCATGATATTACCTTCACTTTGGTAGTACACAAAGAATGAACACTCCTGATATATGTTTCCAAATATCAGCCCTCTAGTATTTATGGGAAAAAAAGTTACACTGCATTTTATAACAGACGGTTACTTGCTTGTTTATTGCACTTAGATACTGTAGCATAAACACATTCTTAAATTTCAGCTCCCAAGTGGCCAATATATAAGATTCTCTGATTTTTTCACAAAATGTGGCGCAAACATGCCAAAACTTATAATTTTTCTTACAGAGATCATTCATTGTTGTCAATATAATAATATTATTCTCTTTTTCTCCAGTGCTTTTTAAGAGATCAGTTAAAGTAGAATCCATGGAAGTTTTGTCCTACCTTAATTAGTAATTCAGATATCCGGACGCTTTGCATATCCGGACAAATTGACCAGGAACCAAAGCGTTCGAATAAATGAGGCTTCACTGTATTCAATAAAAACCCCATGATGAAATCCCACACCAGAATAGATATAGTGAGGAACTAAATTTTGTGGCAGAAGGTTATCTTTTTTCCTCTTTCAGTATTGATGAAGGTTTTTTCCCCCTATTTTTTACATACAGCATGCACAAAGAGTAATGCTGTGCTCTGAAATATTCTATGCTGGTCCTAAATTATACATTAATTGAATTTTCATGAATTCTATCAATATTTTTAAACAAAATATCAAATATACCGTGAGATCCCTTGAAAATATGCCCAATTTAAGCCAAACACATCCCTTTCGTATTCCATTTTCTGAATATTTAACCACTCTGCATAATTTCAGAAAAGAATGACATGATTTTAAAATGCTTTTATTGATTTTATTGATATTTAGATCTTAAAGACTAGAAAAATAAACATGTTTGAGTGTAGAGATGTCCAAGAATTGACTATGCAGAGTAATTCGAAAATATTTTTGTTGTAACAAATTTGAATGTAACTATTTAATATGTAAAAAACTGTGTTTGATCCAAAAATTCATTTGGATAAAATATTCTAAAGAAAAAAAATTGATCTCGCTAGACGTAATGATAGTGCAAAAAAGGTCAAATAATAAGGTTAATTGCTGCATAGTGCTTAGCGAAGCATACTAATACCGCTTTTTTAATTTTATGTTAAGCTATGTGTGTTGATTTTAAAGATATACCTGATAAAAAATGTTAATACTTTTGATATCAGGAACTTACATGTATCACCTTAAAACGTATGTTAGTCGATCGTCCGAAACACATAAAAAGCAATATTGAATTTCAGAGAGATTATGTTAGACTGTGATTCAAGCCAATTGAATTGAACAAGATGTGTAAATGATGTGTTTCAAAGCACGTTTCTACAGAACAAATAAGATTAATAAAATGTAATCAAGAATGTATAAGCATGTATAAGATGAAAATGTGAAAAGTTTACAACAACAACGATAATGCCTACGGCAACATCGACGAGGAAAGACAACGGACAAATTGATCAGAAAAAGTTCATTCGAGCCTTCGGCTCTGGCGAGCTAAAAGCATAATTGATAAACAACGTTCTGGTGTTTTCTGGTGAATCAAAATGTATACAGCTATATCGTTTAATAAAACATGCTTTACGGAGCAAATTATTTTTCCGCTGTTTTACATTACATGTGCATAAACGTTTGTTGCTAAAGATTGCTAAGTTGCAGGGCAAAATGCAGTATGATATTTTACCTGTCGCTACAGTATTCATAAATTGTTAATTGGCAAAACTTGTATTAAATTGGAGGGTATATGACAGATTTTAAGCCATTCATAAATAATCAAGGCGTTAAAACAATGCCTCGAAGGAGAACGTCATTAAACGTCATTGGGCACCGAGCTTCTAAATATTTTGAGTGCAGACAGGAAAATGTCTAAAAATAGACAATGATTTTTTAAGATGCTGCTGAACAAAAATAATCAAAAGGTAGTAAAATGGAACTATTGACATTTTAATGATCAATCTCATCCATAACTCA
Source organism: Saccostrea cuccullata (assembly GCF_032062105.1). Taxonomy (NCBI): domain Eukaryota; kingdom Metazoa; phylum Mollusca; class Bivalvia; order Ostreida; family Ostreidae; genus Saccostrea; species Saccostrea cuccullata. Next base: position 28,126 of record NW_026938462.1, read on the forward strand.
ATACCACACGTATAGCACGAACGTTATGCCAATGGTCGTTTAATTGCAAAGACGATTATTTTAAGATCTCACTAATATTTGAAAGAGTTCAAAGGCAATATAGAAGAAAAATAACAAATCCTGATGTATATTGACCTGATTTTTTATTACATACTAATAAACAAAATATAGGAATTTAATCAGACATAATTATGTCATACTTCACAGTACATTATGCATTTTTCTGTAATTCAATGTGTCCATGAACTTTTCTAACAGCCCTTGTAATTTTTTTTCTAAAATTTTGTCATAAAAGTGATGCAAATTACTGTAGAAGTGGAAAACATTACGGTGTTTTTAATTTCACTATGTTCACGATTTAAGAATTTTCCGCGAACTTTAAACCATCGTGATTATTATTTCACGTCATTTCTACCTAGAAACAGTTAAAGTACTTGAATATTTACAAAAGATTCTCCGTGAAATTAAAACCACCGTGAAAGGTAACTTTCTAACAAACCGTGAAATTTTAGACACGTGAAATTAAAGACGTCTACAGTAACTAAAAAAATGAGGTACCTTAACAGGCATTTGTAAAAGATGCCAGAGGATGGTTTCGTCTATATAATCCTTCTGGAAATAACTTTTATTACCAAAATACAAAAGTTAGGTGCTATAAATTTTAAAGACAATAAGAATCCAGTTTAAAAATCACATGGTTATTAAAATTTTAAATATTTTTATATACTTAAAAGATAAATAAATCAGATATCTGAAGATGGATTGTCTGACCTTAATTTAAAAGTATGTATGTCCCACTTTAAATAGATAAAGAGCATTTGCATCAATCATTTAAAAAGTAGTACCTTATATGTATATAGATGAATACGTCAGGAGACCCAATTATTTTGAAGACGTTGTGCAAAGTTCAACTCAAAGAACAGCAACAAGATAAATTATTTATTTAAAATAAATCCGCAGTACAATTAAAGTTACAAAATATGGGTGATTTTTCAAGATAAAGAATACATACTTTATTAGGATGGGCGATTCTTTTAAAGACTTAACTGATATTAAAAAATGTAATGGGGGTCCAAATCTACATGTTGAGGACAGTTAGAGTTCTTTTTTTAGACTTGTCACGAAATGTCGGATTTACAATATTTTACCAAATATACTTGCAGTTAAGAGGTCATTTAAATATACCAATATTGCAAGGGGATAACCAAGCTAAAGCTAAAGATCTTAGTTCCATTTATTTATTATTCTTTTCAATATTATATGTAGCTTGTGAGAAGAGGTGCGAACCTATATACATGTAAGAGGGTTGCCCAAGAAAAACGCGAACATTGTAACATCTTTTGTTTCACTAAGACTATAGAGTTAAAAAATGGAATACATCATGAACAACATATTTTGAAAAATGCCTGAAAATTTCAATGAAATATCTTTATAAAAAAATTCCTCTCAGGTAAACAGATCAATCTAATCAGCAGTCGGTGCAACACTGACGACATCAAAACGTATCTTTTAGTGTTTGTGAATTTGCCCTAGAAACTTCGCTTCTAAAAAAATCATTAAAGCATACATTCGTCTCTGTTTTTTTATTTTGTTTAAGCTACTTAGTTATGCATCTCATATAAAAATGTTACCAAAAATTGCGGAGTTAATTCTTTCTATCGAAAATTGCACAAACTTAACTGATCAAATTGTTTGACAGCGGTCTTAACGTAGGCCTTATGACGTCGACGTCCCGCTCTTGTCTCAGTTAACTAGCAGATAACTAGTCAAGTCAAGATCAAACACCTTTAACTGGAGTTAAACATGTTTCCCATACTTTAGGCCTTTCAACTGCCGCTAGGGTTCGTCTTTATGAACGATTACTCATTGTTGAAACCTGTTTAGAGCACGTCTGAGATATCTAGCCGTTTATACGCAAGTCAGTTTTTAGAATTTCCCAAGTGTTTCTTTGCTGACTAATGTTAGACTTATTTAAACAGTATGCAATAAAATATAAGTTTTGGTTGTATAGTATTTGTAATATTCAAACAGTTCGCGTTATTCTGGGACAACCCTCGTATATGCCAATATTTAATGCTGAAATTAATTTTTTTTGACGGCAGGTTGAATAGATCTGAATACTTCAAAAAATTATGTATAAAAACTTGGTAAAATACATTGAGGGTATGCCCTTACAATAAATCGATTTATTAGGGCCTATCTATTACTTCTTTAATAAATCTGCATAGAGACACACGATAATATCATTTGTCTGGAGAATATATACGGAGAGTATATAAATAAAAATGTAAAATAAACATCCCATCCAATTCAACAGCCTTTTTTCATGACTGCAAATTTTAATATATTTGAAAACAAAAGATATTTTTCATTTTACAATATGTGTGATTTGATTAGCCTCTGACTGTGTACAAACTGCATCATTTTGCGAGATGACATCACATTGAGAAATGCATTGCGATCGATGAATGCTTTATATTTTGTTATATGGGATTTAACAACCGACAAAACTGCATGTAATAGTAAGATTTCATGTAGCTTAGAGCTATCCAGCAGTTTAAAATAGGAAATAATTTTATTATTTGATATTTTGAAAACGATTAATGTATTAATCTAATATTATACATGTACATGTAAAAATAAACCCCAAGGCAGAAAGAATATATTTGAAAATATAGAAAAATAGCTGACTACCTATACAAAACTAAAAAAATGCTCTTGCCTTGAAAGTGTAATTATCATGATAATAGCAAAAACACATTGTACTGTATACAACATGACCCAGTAAGCAACATATTAAGTTTACCAAGGACACAAATTAAAAACAATTTCATTCAAAGGGTGATGATTCTGCGTACAAAATAATATCTTAATATGATAGATGTTAGAAATGCTATCGCAAATATGAATCATGTTATCTTAGGTAAAATTAGTTTACTGTCAGAGGTAGATTTGATAACATTTAGCAAAATTATCAATGCTTAAACAACACAAATTACATAACTGCCAAGTATCAAATGATTTTGTGACACTGCTAACATTTTCTGCTATACAACTGCAATTACATAGTTGGAAATTGCTTTAATTTTCCCCACAACATTTCGTAGATAAACCTCTACAAGGTGCTTGTTCTAGTATCAAAGTATTATTATATTATAGTATCTTGGACCGTAGACTCTACAACTACCTGGTTAACTTTCCTATCTGTAAACTACAGATTGAACTTACTAAACAGAGAAACAGAAAAATACAATATTATATACGAGTAAGGTTTTATTTGATGATGTGTATGGAGGGTATTGAGATAATAAACACTTTTCAATATTAGGTCCACAAATCAATATTAAATAGGAGCAGAGCAAAGACGGTCCTCCAAAACATCAGAGGAAGGATCGGGTGCCATGGAGTGTTTGGCATCCCTTGCCGACCCGTCACACCGGGTCAATGGATGATTTTTAAATTATAAAGATATATAAAAACTGACTCTAATTAAATTATTCAAAACAAGTAAAATGATTTATTGCTGCAGTTTAATTTAAAGAGCTTTGGAATGCAGCAATACAGAATTATGGATGATATCAGAACCGATAGGTCTACCACAGGTTTGATTGATGAACGCCCGGTGCTATTAAAGATACAATGAATCAATTGTAAAATGATAATATAATTCTTGCACTCCTCTTTTTGGTAAATTGAATGTAGATATGGAGTGTTGGGTACTAGTACAGTGTATCTCCATAAATATGTTCACATCAATTTATTGCATATAGTAAATGTGGTTAATGTCATTGTTACACTAATGGCTTTTATGCAACATTGCTCAAAAGCCATGATAATATTCATTGATTGGAAACAAAATACAAATCGTACGCTTTTCGATGGCGTAAGTATCAATTACTGACAAAATTATTGGTAACTTATTAACAGTCGACAATCAATGTTAAAACTGTGTGGAATCATCTTTTTACATGATTAGAGACCATGTACATCATTTAGTTATAATTCATTTTCAAGTTTAATTAAATAAAGTATTTTTTTTTCAAAACCTCTTTATAAGATGTCATTCGAGTTTCTGAATTTCATACTATTACACATAGCAATTTTTATACTTGAACATAACAATGATTTAATGATTTAAGAAATGTAAACTGTTTTTGTTTCAGATGGTTATTGATCTGTGATAACATCATTAACCTAAGATATAAAAGCAACGAATTTAAAAATGAAATTATAAATATGCGCGAGCAGGGCTGAAACATATACACATGAAATCAAAATTCTAGAGGTGGAGTCTAATTCACAGATTTTACAGACTTTAAGGACAGATTGGATTGGTATATACTTGTTGACCTAATTTCATTTAAATTGATGCAAATAATAAATATCCAGAATAGGAAGAAATTGTAAACCGTCTGTGACATTTAAATTTTCTATCCTTTTGAAACCATCCTTATTATTCTTTACAAGTATTGTTTACTTCAAATTCTATTTTTCAGCAATTTTTAATAAAAAATTAAAACTACGCAGTAAAACCTATTCATTTTATTCATTAAAACATGACCCAAGTTCTTATTTTCAGAACTTTGACGAAAGTTTGTTTGTATCATCTGTTCTTAACAGAGTTTATGATATCTTAAACATTACATTAGAGTTGATATAGGAATGTGACCACAGGAAAAAGATAAGCCAACTGGGAGGAATGAATTGATTTTATGTGTCATACGTGCCCAGTTAAGCTGTTTATTAGAGATAATTTTGTACAGTCAGCAAAACATCTCAATATATAGAAGGCAGATGGACCAATCAACTTGTTGCCGAATCATAGGTGCCTCTATTAACTCTGCTCTTAGATTGAATTGCTTCAATAGACTTTTGATGTTGAGGACAAAGTAAGCAACTTCCAATAAAATAGATTGCTCAGATGGTAAAGACGCCAAAGCTTCAATATTTCATAATATAAGATATATAATGTGTTAGATTTTAAAAAGATTAATATAATAATGTACATGTATGATACCCAGTCTTTAGATTTTTTACAGTAGAAATAAACGAAGTATTCACCGTAGTAAATCATTACGTGGCTGGGGTATAGTTGTCCATAGGAAATACGTCTCAAAATAAATTAAGAAAAAGAATGTGATGATAAGCATTCTATAACCGATGTCTAAGGAATGAAAATGTGAATTGTATATGTACACTGTGTATATGGCATTAACCGCACTGGTGGACCAAAGAGAGATCACTAGCATCAGCTTAGTATCCATGATAAGTTAATTTTCTAAAGTCCAATATATTTTTTGCCATAAAATTCCGTTTTTTTCTGTGATACACCGTAAAAAGCGGTTAAGTAATTTTTAAATGATTATGAATTACGTAAATTTGAAGCAAACTTCCATCATAACAGTAACGTTAAGTGAAATTTTGTTAAATAACTGAAAAATCCAGAAATTAGCAATTTAAAAGTTGTTCAATCACGTGTTTAAAAATTATTTTGCATATACCTTAAGTTTTTGTCAATTCATTATTACATTAAAGACTATGAGGATATGGTATTGCTCTTTAACACATTTGAATTTTCTGTCCAACAATTGCAATGTTATATTTTTCATTTTTGAGCATGCAAGTAAACAATAAATGTTTTATTTTTGCTAGAAACATTATTTTCGAAGCATCTAGGGTATGATTTATTAATACGAAATATTGGACAATGAAATGTGGAGACATCAATTGAAACGAACTGAAAATCAAAATAACTTGTAATGAGAGAAAATTAAAGCTGCTGACGATTCATAAAAGTAATGTCTCCACAAAGCAACAAAAACTTTGTCTAATGCAGGAAGGTAAGGTACCAAAGAAACTTACAATTATAGTTGTACAGGTCAGTGCAGTATACCAACAAACACATACATGTAACTGCAATAAAATGTCAACAAAGGTAATGCAAGATAACCAGTACGAATACGGGTCGCCATTCAAGGCCGATACCCGTGACAAAAAAAGTTGACAGGTGTGACGAATATAAAGAGTATTTCCTGGTGTTGATGTACAGTGCAGGGAACTAATTTTGTTACATAAACCAGCATCAGGATCAGCATAAGTAGGATCAGGATAGAGCTAGCATCAGCATAAAAAAACAGCATTACTTGGATCAGCATCAGCAAGCAAAGGATAGAACTAGCATTGACCTATTTTAAAACCAGCATTGACCTACTTAAAATCAGGATTATCCTGGTTTACTAAAACTACATATTTGATTTTCACAAAACGAAACCGCAAATAGACATTCCTATTTCAGTCGGAAATAAATACAAAGAATGTATTTCTTGCAGACAACTTGGCCAATATAATCCTAAGATTAGTATTAAATTAATTTAATAGCAATAACCCCGTGATTTTTTTCAAATCTGAATCAGCTGATCACCAAACGCTATGGAGTCTACTTATGAGGCCACGCCACGGATAGATAGTTTTCGATTGACCAAGAGTTACTTCCCGTTGGCCGCCATACTGGAGGTCCAAATGCTCATATTCCTTCATTGTTCAACCAATTAAAAATTTTTATATTTGCTATTTTGAATTAGAAATCATTATTTTTCTGAAGTATATAAATTTTTAGAAGCCTCCTTTATTTAAAAAAAATTATTTGATAAAGATTTTCCACCAAATATTTCTGCTATATTTTCTTAAACTTGGTAAGACAAAGAGGGAAAATCACTGAGTCCACCTCCAATATGGCGGCCAACGGGAGGTAACTTTCGCTAAATTCAGGCCTATCGAAAACTATCTATTGATGATATTGAGATCGGTGATAAAGGGGTAAGTAGTTAGGCTTGCACATGAAAAATCAGTTAAACAATATAATAAAAGTATGATATTGTGAGTATGACTAATTACTACAAAATTCCATTGGGTTTTATGGGCATACACATGCTACGAAGTTTTTCAATCCGAATTTCCTCTAAATTTACAGAAGTCGGAAATAAAAGTCGCAGTGCCTTTGACGAGATTATCTGCAAGCAATTAATCATAGACTGAGGTGTAATGAACAAAACGTAATAATTAATCCAATGCAGTAGTTGATTTTATGTTAATGAATCTGGTGTAAATATTTTTTTTAATGCGAAAGTTCTTAAGCTTCATAAAAACTTGTGCAGAAAAATGAATTTGTGTATTTAAAAATAATCATTTTGAAATAGCTAAAATAATTATGATATATAGGAGAGAGGATCTGTGCTTGAAAATATGCATACATTTATTTTAAAACTTTTTCTCTACATATTCTTTTCCTTGTTTGATGAATAGCATCTTCATAGTGGAAAATTGTGTAAACAAAGTAGTTTGTATGTCCTTAGCTGCAGATCTGTAGCTCTCCGAAAAAAATATATTGATAGACTGGAGAGCTACAGTGCCACCCATTGAAAAAAACTGTATATTTATTGCGCACAAAAATGTGTGCTGGGTTCTTGATTAATTCTTCCAAATTCTTACCTCAATTGCAAAAAGGAAAGATTTAAAAAAAACTTCCTTTATCCTCAATCAAGTACTCTGCTAGATGACATCTGTCAACGAAGCGTATTGGACCAAATTATCTTTGAAACCAAAATGGCAGTATAAATAAGCGAAATGTTCGATGACTACAATATCATGGTCAGGAGGATTATTAACAACAATTATGAGGAATGTTTGGTTGTGGAAACAGCGAAAGAATATGTTAGGAACACATGGTTAGTAATATGTTGAGATTACAGTTTTAAAAACATGGAGAAATAAATTGAGAACCAAGCGCTCTTTTTTGTGCGCAATAAATATACAGTTTTTTCAATGGGTGGCACTTTATCTCTCCGGTCTATCAATATTTTTTTTTCGGAGAGCTACAGATCTGCAGCAAGTATGTTCTGTATGTAGAATTTATTTTTTAAATGTACTTGAATCCATTTATACCCTTGCAAATAAGATCTCAATTCAATTAAATACACAAACTTTAATCAATAGGAAGTCTATATAATTAGGGCCCCGCAAGGATTTGCGGGTGCCCTATAGTAATCACTCTGTCTGTCCGTCTGTCCGTCTGTCTTTCTTCCGTCCACAAATTTTCTGTTTTTTCCTAATAACTTTTTTATGGTCGCCCAATTAAGATCATATTTGGTATGGTAATTCAATAGGCAGAAAGACATATTTTGATGCTAAGTTTGTTTCTCTATGTCTCCTGGTTTGGAGCTGGGGTGGTGGGGTAGATTCCTTAACTTGATATAAGAATGCATTGGCAAAGAGAGATAACTTCTGAAGATGTTCTCACTGTAAACTGAATGCTGCCATGAGTCCCTTGGGATTAATTAGCTTTCCTCCTGAAGAAAATTCAAAGCATTATCTTTATCTGTCACATTTAGATTAATTAGCACCTCTGTCTGCAAATGAAGTTAAGTCAATTTGGAATGCTATTAACACACTGAAATGTGGATTTAAATATAAACGTTTATACTTTATTTTTGTTAAAATAACTGTGATGATTTCATTGAATTCTAAAAACAAGAAATAGATTAAAGAAGATATATTTTTTTATTTTAACTATTTTCCCTTTATGTAAATTCAAGAATATTATTAATTTTTAATGTAATTGTATAAAAATCCCATTTTATCATTAATTCATGTACTGAAAAAGTTCTTATTGTAACTTTAGAAGGAAATGATGAGAGAAGTACAATTATTCCCTTGGGATTAATTATCTAGCCTGCTGCAGAAAATTTAGTAGGCTTTTCTTTATCTGTCACTTAGAGATTAATGAAAACCTTTGTCTGCAACTGCTGTTTGTTTTGAAGTTAGGGTCAAGCCTTCAATCATGATATTTGCATTCATTGAAGGCTGGCATTTTATATAACATATAAAGCTTCATTATTGTTTAAATATGCATTTCATTGCTAAGCTGCTCATTACTGCCTAATGTAAATACAAGGATTATTATTTACAGGTTTTTCAATATTCAGGAATTATCTTGAAATTTTAAGAATACAGTTGCTGTTGCTTATTCTTCATACATTTTTTAATCATTCCGTAAGCTGCACCCTTATAATTCTACCCCATGGCGGGGCCCTTGCTAACTGGTCAGTTTTCTAGTTATATATGCTATAAATAATTATTTGTGTTTTTCCCAAATTAAAATTGTGGGAGATTAAAAAAAAATAATAATATCAAGGTGATCAATCATCAATGAATAAATCTTGTTTTCTTTGTATTTTTATAGAAATGGAGTGCTATGAACAGTCCACAGTTTCGTTGCTTCATCACCGCACATAAGAATCTAGATCTTATTCATTCATATGAAGACGCCAACACGTTCCGGTGAAGGGCTGCATATTTTAACCTGTACTCAGCACTAAAGACTTTGAAAAGTGAAAGATCTTTTTCGTACCAACACCTACATGAATTGCGACACTGGAACTCGGTTTATATGGTTTCATTCAAAGGACCGGACAATCTACATGCAGTGATGTCGGAGACTGATGATTCAAACAAAATTCTGCTTTTAAAAAAAGACAAGTGTTCTTCATTCCTAAAAGTAGAGGGCAGGGACAGTAGACCTGACATGAACAGTATGATGTAATGGTGGATTTATAACTTACAGAATAAAAAAATTCTAGAAAATGAATTTGTTGAAAGAAACTACTGGTGATACAGAAAAAAATTCATTTGTTCATGCAAACACCATGATTCTATTAATTTATTTATTTGACTTTATTGACATAATATAATACAAGTGAAAAAGAGTGAATATGGGACATGAATTGTAAAACTATTAATCTCATAATTCCATGATTACACTATTTCATAAAATTCTAAAAGATGTTATGGGACACTTTGTAATTTCATTTAAATATATTATAATTTCATTGGTTAACTTGGCACTGACTATAAATAAATTGTAATTTTTAGACACTGGAAATTTTGTTTTTATTGTTTCCATGAAGTTAAAATTTTTCATGTGTACTTTGTTGTTCTACATCAAACATAAGATAATCTTTATTTTGTCTCCTACATCAAATATTGTGCCCTAATACAGCACTATTAGCTTCTAAGGAGTGGTAGAAGAAAAATTTGGTAAAGATGATATAAGATTTTGCTAAATTTTTAGAAAATGAACATTTTACCAAGGCGGTTAATTAAGACAAAACAGAAAAACTGATAGAAAATTTTGCTAAAAATTTCATGTTAAGCATGTTAAGTTTTCATTTTTAAAATTGCGAAATTTGTTTTGTACGGTACTTAATTAACAGTTTTAATTTCACATGTATATCATCAAGATGAAAAAAAAATTATCTGGCTAGCAGCAAACTCTTAATCTATGGTACACTAGAGCATATATAAATATTGGATGATTTAAACTACTGGCTTAAACAATTAGGAAAATGTATTTATTACACTGTCTAGTATCATGATATAAGGGAAGAAATATCTACACAGTAAAACATGGTTATAACGAACACGTTATAAGGCCAAAAGAAAATATACCCTTGTTTCCTGTCCCCTGACCAAAAACATTAGGGTAGGTAGGTAGGGAAAAAAATTATTTTGGGAAAAAAAATTATTTTCAAAACTCAATGAATGAAGAACTGCCAGAACATATAGTATGTAATAACAAGAAAGTTTGTTAATAAAGATTTATAAAGTAAAGGTATCCTGTACAATTATGATGTATTAGTTCTGTAAATATTGTTGATCAACTTTAGTACTTTAGGAAAATAGTAACCCAAAAAATAAAAATGTAATGAAAACTTTTAGGGTTGGAGGGTAAAATGTAGGGTAGGACAGGTGAGTAGGGTAGGACAGGTGACAGGAAACAAGAGTATTTTTTTTATTTCGGCCTAATGAATTCATGCTGATGATGGAGTCATTTTCATTCCCTGTACTGGTTTTAAAATCCTGTGGATAGTGAACATAATTTTAAAATGTCAAAAAGTGTGTTTCCCAGGCATGTAAAATACTACAAGCTTATTTTTCTGTGCAATTAAATGATTTACTTCAGTCTAAAATACCCTACATAACAATGTGATACCCCCACATTCAGTCTTTTATTGCAGATTTATAAATATGGAATTTTCCAATTAAAGTTTTAAATGAATTAAATCCAAATAAAGAAATGTTTTTATTCAAATTCAAAATATTAAGAATATTAATTAAATGAATCAGGACACACCGGTATTACTATTTTTGTCTTAACAACTCATTAATCTTGGCACATCAGTGAAAATTTTACCAGTCATCAATAAGTGTTTGATATTCTTTTTCAAGTGATCTAAAAAAACTATTTTTAGAGTATTCATGAAAATGCAATTATGAATTATATATGCTTCATTCAGCTTCAATAAGAACACTACATGTAACAGAAATATTGCCTATCTACATGGAATGTTGGTGTCCTCAAAAATAACATATCAGGGGCAGTATTTTTTAATTTTTAAAATGTATATACTAAAAATACAACTTGGACAGAATATCATATAAACATGTACAGTAGTCTGTATACAGGGTTATTTTCGCCCAGTGTTATTTTCGCACTTTTGAAATTGTTAACATTTTCCCCCCATTTTAAACTCACCCAAGTCATACTTCTGTTTAAGAAATTATGAGGTGTAATTTGAATTTGCCCCGTTTTTAATTCGCCCAATCAAGGATAGGGTGAAAGGGGCGAAAATAAAATTGGGGCGAAAATTTCCCTGTATACAGTATCTCTCAATTAGTACATCATACTTAAAACAAACATCACACGATTGTAAAATATATGTTTTCATTTATTCTGTAAAATCAATTTACATATGGACAATCATCATGATCAGTTGTAAGATTGTACAAAAGAGCAGGGATGCATTTCTATTTAAATACATCTCATATCTTATTATGTACAACACACAAATCACTTGAAATCCACTTTAAACTTTAAATTCTGTCCATTTCATTTTAGATCTAGTGGGAGATAACTTTAAAATGTATATATATATGTCATCAATGGATTTGGCACACATCATCACAACGGTTTTAATGCCACTGTCTGATTAACAGAAGTTCCTGGCTTAAATTTTTACTATTTTAACAGATAGAATTTCATCAGCTGGATTTAGGTCCAAAGAGAAGACCAGCATACTTTAATCCTGGAGGAATTTCTGCATTGTTTACTCTGTCATGGGCCTGAAAAATATGAAACATTAATTGGGTTAATTTCAAAAAATGCCAAAATATGAAATATTAAAAAAAACAATGCTATAAATACAGTTTTAACAGGTCTGGACGATTTCTAAATATGGAAGTCAAGAACGATAACCGTGAATTGCTATTAATACACAGAATAAACAAGGCACTAATCCTTCTGACCAATCAGTTAACAGCATTTAGACAAACCCATAAGAGAATAAATAAAACACGTGGCTTTTACGTTTTTTGCTCAAAAGATTTTTTTAGAACAAACTTTTTGTAAACTTTATGCGCATTTGAGAATAATATTATATTTATGACAATTCTACCGTGAACAAACACGACTTGAAAGCTTGGAATACGTTTTAAGTGGGATTAAAAAAAATCTGTCTCTAGGAGTAAGCAATCCCAAAAGTTTAATTACATTAAAAAATTGATATAAATAAGGTAAATTTTCAGTTTTTAGAGCCTGACATAAAAATCTTATCGAAAAGATAACAGTCTTTATTATTTTTGAGTGTTTATTACAGAATACTAGTAGTCCATGCAGTTTCTGATATGCGAGGTAAGATATTGGGATAAAAGGCATTCATGTATAATTACAGGATTCTTTTCTCTCCACGTTAAACGCCTTTCCTTATACCCATTTAAAGTCTTCATAGCTAAGTATTCGGCGCTCATGAAACCCGTGATAATGCAAAACTATATGTGTATATTCCATACGATAAACACTTGTGTGAGTTGATCTATACACATGGAATTTAAGCATTATCGATGAAAATCGGACGGCTAAGCAAACTTATATTTACCATCATATAATATATTCTGGTAATGCCTAGGTCACATTTCCCGGCCGGTAGCCGTAGACCGGTGGTAATCGGTAGTAATCCGTGGTGTTAACGATGCCCCAACATCGGTCCACATCGGCCGAGTAGTCCTAAAAGTATCAGTCACATTATCCAGCGATGTGCATACGATAGGCAACCAATGCGTTTTATGAGAAAAATGGCGACGTTGCCGGCCGGACATACATAGGCCAAGCGATGCATTGCTAATCATAAAACGATGTTCCAGGGTAATCGGCCGATGTATATTACATCGCTCATACATTGGTGAACATCGTTCGTACATCGGTCGACTACGGGCCAATGTTTGGTCGAATATCGACTGATGATCGGCCGATGTCTGTTGTCCACCACTCAACCCCCCGATGACCTCAGATTCAACGGATATTGGACGAACCTGGGCCATACATCGGCCGATCCTTAAAAGATATGTTAATGATGGGTTGCCGATGAGGAGCGATGTGAGGCATCGTTGGAGACATCGCTGAATTTTAACTACGAATTATCTCCTACCGATGACCCCACCGATTCGCAAAAGAGACTCAGTCACCGTCCGATCACTAGTGGTGCCCGGCCGGCAACCACGCCATTTTCATCAAAAAACGCATCGGTTTCTCATCGTATACCCCATCGTTGGATAATGTGACTTATACTTAAATGTTATAATTGAACATGATAAAAAATTGCTGGTGCGATCTATATACCTTTGTAAATGATTACATTCTATCGTGCGTTATTTTTTTCTTTACCGAGATAAAAATGTCAAGGTTGTTCACGGTAAAAATGTGGGGAATACCTTATTCTTCAAAAGTTTTCATCTTACTTCTACAGATTTTATGTTAAAAAAATCTTTTTGAGGAAAAAAACAAAAGCACGTGTTATCTTTTTGTTCTTTTAAAATATGTTTTGGGGTGTGTAAAAATGCTGTTGTCTGATTGGACAGAAAAATAATTACGTGTACTTGATGTACATTTATAGCAACTTTCGGTTATCGTTCTTGACTTCCATATTTAGAAATCGTCCAGACCTGTTTAACTACAGTTGTTAACTTTATACAGCGAGTAATATGTACATCACAAAAATATACAAAATACAAACTTAGGAGGAAATTAATTTTATACACATTTAGAGCAATTAATTTTTTTTACAGGTAAAAGAAAATAAATTGTCACTGACTACTAAAACTTTAAAGTACTTATGCTATGAAATAGGGGCACAATGACAATAAGTAACTTTACAAATTGAACATAATTTGGCTATTTAATATCAAAGTAATGATCACAGTTTCAAACACTCAACTTTTCTCTTTTAACTCCAGTAAAATTTGAAAGGAGCCATTGAGGCTGAAATGATTAATCGATAATAAAGATTCTTTGTGAGGATTCAGTACACGTATATCAATATGTATGTAAAAATATTTAAATATCGCAAAAAGAATAAGGCATTCTTTTGTTTATACGAGGGTTGTCCCAAAAAGTCGTAGACAATGTTAATAACTTTTTAAACACGCAACCAATACTATCCAAATTTTGCATAGACATAATATATTCAATGTTCTCTAAATTTGTGAATTCTTAAATATATATCTTAGATTAAGAACATTGGGACGATTTATATGAAGGCCGATATGGTCTGTCAGCGCAAGACAAAAATTCGGAATAATTTACGCATAAAAGTTGTACATTTGTTTTTATTTCCATGGTACCATGTAAAAGATTAAAATAAAATTTAAATCACTGAAACCAGAATAAAAATTTAAATAATATGTCAAAGTTTCGTATAAATAGCATTAGAAATAGACGACTGGTGGCATGATTTTCAAAGTTTTGTTCGAATTGAGAGTGAAGAAAATGACGTCGTCGAACGCGTACCCGGCGCACGGAAATGTAATACAGTGCACCTTCAGATATCCGGATGCCAGATATCCGGATGCTTCAGTATCCGGACGATTTTTCAACGGAACGAAATTTTTAAATGTTATATTGTCTTGTTTAAATGGTGATTCAAATATCCGGATGCTTCACATATCCGGACAAATTGACTGAGAACCAAAGTGTCCGGATAAATGAGGGTCCACTGTAAATTGTTTTTGGTTAGTTTTATATTCATCAGAGACGGGGGAAAAGAGTACAAAAAGGACATTACACACTATATTTTAATAGAAAAATTGATTTTTTTTTAATAGTATGACATTCAAAGACAGCTTTCCTCTATATCGAAAAAATAGTTATTGCATGTAAAGTACAGTACTAATTGTTTAACGCAGACATTGGGGAACGTTCTGGGCCATGGACGTCGTTAAACAAGGTGTATTCTCTGCTGCCTAAAATGTATGGTCATCCTTCAACTAATTTAATTTTGACTAAAATTTAAATTTGCTCAAGAAAACGGACAGTAATGAATTTTAACTATTCCCTTAGTCAAGAGTGGTTTATCAAGTGTATAAAAATATTCATTTAGATGTTAAAAGCCTGATGTGAAGCAGAAAAAGGAACTGTGACGTTATGAGAGACGTAAATTACGCTTGCTTTCGTGCGCCGATGTACACTTACATTGTTTCTTTATTTTATCATAGTTTTCTTATTAAATGTGATATCGTCATGAAAATTGAAATAAATGATCATAAAATGTTACTCTTTGCTATGACAAAAAAAGGAATTTGATTTAACAAAGAGAAAATAAACTATGTCCCCTGTCTACGACTTTTTGGGACTTATATTTTGTGTTAATTATATACAATAAACACATTTTAAAATCAAAATTTTTATATAAATAACATACCAGTAATAATTCTCACCACTTATAAAAAATAATTTTGTTTTACAGCGGATATACCATGTATACAACTTATTCTTTTAAATCAAATGAAAATTATTCATAAATAATCGTGAAGAAATGGTTTGTTCTTAAAATATTTATGCTCCCGGATAGATAGATCTGAGGCGTATATTGTTTATGTCCTGTCTGTTTATCTGTTCAGCTGTTTGTATGTCTTTCTTTTGTCAATTTGAACATTCGCCATAACTTTTTAACTCTGAGAGAGGTATAGACTTGATATTTGGCATGTGTATTCAACTTAAAAAGTTCTTCCAAAAGACACCGACTTCAATGACCTTGTGACCTTGACTGTGACCTTCATGCTTAAAATAGTTCTTTCGAACTTTTACCATAACTTTTGAATCATAGGAGATGGAGACTTTATACTCCGTATGCATATTCCACTAATAAAGTTCTTTCAAATGACATTGAGATCAATGACCTTATGACCTAGACGCTAATTAAAAAAGTTTTTTTAACTGTTACCGCCGGCCGCACAGTGTTTCACAAACACATCTTGTTCAATACAAAGAAAGACTTCCTGATCAACATGACCAATTCAAATATTTGATACATATTGACATTGTATTGTAGCTCAAATATCAGGATAGATACATATCTGCCTTCTGAAAAAATTATCTGTTTAAAGCCTTAAGTACAATCTAGATTCTACTCGTAAACCAGTGTAGCGGACAGTATATAGGGAACTTATACTGCCTCGCCAGTGAGCTAGTTTTTCTGGTGATGCGGTCGAGTCTCCCTCTATTTCAGGCATATGTCATTGTAAGTGAACATGGATTTCTTTCCATCCCAATTGAAATGAACGATTTACATTCATTCAACAGTGTTTCTTACACTGCGACTGGGTATCATGATCAAAGTAAAATATTTTTTTTATTTGCAAATGGTCAATATTTTAATGAGCTACAAAATATTATGATCGACCTACAAAATATTCTTTCTCATTTGACCACGGTCAGAATGGGAGAAGTTGTACATTTTGGCCGTGCTTGCAACAATGGGTTATGTATAATTTGACTTGATACTTAATTTGTGGATTAACTACAGAATACTGCATCTGCAGATTCTAAATTAAAAAAAATCATTTATTTTTTATTCAATTGTAAAAATTGACCTTTAAAATCATATGGGTTTAACATGTTGAAATGCCTTAATCGCTCAGAATTTTGAGTTTTTAATTTTTTGTAACACTATTACAGGGATCGACACTAATTTTAAAACCATAGTTGTCAGCAGGGCTAGTCATTTATAATTTCTACTAGCCCTGCTCATGTATTAATTGTCCAGCAGACGAAGGCTGCTGGCTGAGTCGCGAAGCGATGAGTAGGGTAGGTGCGGGAGGGGGTTTGAACTTCCCCCTCCTGCTGGTGGAGTACGGGGGTCCCCCAGGAAATTTCGAAAATAGAAATGTGATATCCTGCAATCTGGCTGAATTTTGGGTGTAAATTATATGTCACTCTATGATTGTACCTATGTCATTTTTTTCTGATTTTGTATTATATTATATTTTCTCATATTTATAATCATTTAGGGTATTTCGAATCACCATTAAAGTTTACATTTTGACTTAAAAAATAATAATTATGATGATAATACAAATTTGAAAATAAATTTAACAATTATCGGGTATATTGTGTTTAAATTATAATTATTTTTCTTGCTCTTAGTGAGTAATTGGTAAAATTTATTGTAGCCCTGCAGGGCAAGTTTAAAGACATGTTTGGTAGCCCAGCCTCAATATTCAGTTGTCCAGGGCCAGCGGGCTAGCGTTAGTGTCGAACCCAGACTAAAACTGTTTCACATAATCTTTACCATTTTCATATAACCTTATAAAAAAACATTGTTTTAATACCCTCTGAGTGGTTGTAGTGACTGTACTGATGATCTATTGGTTCCTTGGATTACGACCTAAAATTCCATTTAGGCTAAAGCATAATATTTTCGCTAAAATATTCACAGGACACGCAATAAATTTTCATCTGGATTTGACATAAACTTCATCATGTTCATTGTCCATCACGTTTCCATGCTTACACGTTGCACACACTAGGGCTATTCCACCTACTGAAATCGCATCACAAAAAGGATAAATCATCGCATTTTAGCTGCAATCAATATCAAATAACTATGTTACGATAACTTTGCAAGATGAAGATTTACAACTACAAGTTTCCAACTTCCACTACGTCGCCATTTTGTTTCTTTACGATTGCAATACGACAAAACGAAATTAATTAAACATCGCAAAATTTTTCGGTAAAAAGTGAAAACAGATAAAGGAAAGTCATTTAATAAAAATTACAAACAAAAATTACCCCAAAAATTATTTTTAATGCTTAAAATAGCGATGCTGTTTTTGAATTATCCACTTCCGGCAGGATAATCCTACTTCCGGTAGCATTACTAGCATTGACTTAGTTTCAAACCAGCATCAGGATAAGGATCAAAACAGGATCAGGATAAGGATAACTAGCATCAAAATCAGCAAGCAAAGGAAGCATCAAAATCAGCAAGCATAGGAAGCACCAAAATCAGCATTGATGCTGTAACAAAATTATTTCCCTGCACTGTATCGTAGATAATGATAGCGGAAATGGCGTATCCCTATTTACGAGTTGTGTTCAGCTTTAATGCATATGTGCGTTGTAACTTATATAATAAGGAATAACTAAATAAAAGGACTCAATATCAAAGATCATTAAACAATAAAAGAAAATAGG
This sequence comes from Saccostrea cuccullata, assembly GCF_032062105.1. Classification (NCBI taxonomy): domain Eukaryota; kingdom Metazoa; phylum Mollusca; class Bivalvia; order Ostreida; family Ostreidae; genus Saccostrea; species Saccostrea cuccullata. The sequence continues at coordinate 46,709 of NW_026938462.1, forward strand.
AGCAGAGCAAACAAGGATCTCCAAAACATCAGAGGTGGGATCAGGTGCCATGGAGGAATGAGTATCCCTTGGCGAACGATCAAATCTGCCGTGTGCTCCTTGTTGTGATCAGGGAATAACGGAAATTAAGATTATTGAAAGTTAAAACTGAGTTTTATTTTTCAAATTTCGCGCCATATTTCAAGTGATTTGATTAGCCTCTATTATTGCAGCGGTCTGTGACATCTTCTCCTCTATAAATCCAAACAGACTCACAAGGACATACAGCTCTGTCAAAAAAGTAAGGTGTAAATATTTTCTGTAATATAATGATATTGTATTCACATAGAATTAAAATAGTTAAGGTTAACATAATATCCCTAAAGTGAGTTTTGAACTTCCACATTGTGAATAAAATTCAAGAAACATGTAATGATTTTAAAAAGAATAAGAAAAAAAACCATGTTAGGGAAACAAGTTATTTTACGTACTTACTGTAAAATCTCAAATTTTCGTGGGGTCAAACTTTCGTGAATTGAGTAAAAATTCTTTGTTCGTGGGGATTTCAATTCGTGGATGAAGAAGTATTCAGTAATTATGTAAGTAAAATTTTACATTTCCTGGTAGACATGAATTCGTGTGTCTCTTAATACCTCGAAAACAACAACAACAACAACAACAACAAAAACACGAACATATGTGATTTCACAATATTCATTTAAAAAGAGTAAAAAGTACTCACACACACGTAGCCTCGGGATATGCCGGGCAGGTTTGAATAGTACAGGCTCCAATGAGACAGGCTATTGCAGGACAGGCTACAAACAAACACGTGCATGTAAGGTGTGTAACACTTTTTTTACTATTGTAACGTAAAGCGGTCACCCATCCAAGGGTTAACAGGCTCGCCGTTACTTAACTTGCCTGAAATAGATGGAAACTCTACCGCATCACTAGAAGAGCTAGCTCACTACCGAGGCAGTATAAGTTAATTATATACTGTCCACTACATTATCAGTACACTATCACCTAGGGTTTCCGTTTTGCAAAAGATGATTACTCATTGTATATTTGATTTTATTTGAGCAAAATTAACAGGTATATGGATTTAGACATTACTGGATTTTTTAAGTCTATAAAGCAAATTATATATCCGATATCTTTTGCTGAAGAATTGAATGGACACGAGATAGATTATGCATATTTCCATCTAGAAATCGATAAATAATTTTATACAGCTTCCTGAAACATAAGTATAAAAAAATAAAAGTAAAAAAAAATAGAAAATAAATTATCTCCTTTCTATCAAATTTATTTTTTGTCAATCATATATGCCAGAATGTTTAAAACTAACACCATGAAAAATAAATTCTTACGTCTAATCTTACAAACTCTATTACAGAGTTCTCTTGATTGAAAATTGTTCAGATTTCCTCCACAGCATCCATAGGTAAAGGAGCGACAGGTACCCGTTCTGGTGTCGTAGTAATACCGGGGGCAGGCACCTCTGCACGGACCAGTCTCCCTTGGTAAACTACAGATTGGATTTGCTTAATCGGCAAATGAAAAAACAGTATTATGTTATTTCTGTAGACTCTATATCAGACACTTTTTCGCATTTGATAGATATTCAGTCGTTAATTTCATATAACTATGTTCATTTCAAAGTCTTAAAAATAAGGTATATTTATAAAAGGGTAGAAAAATCACATAAAAGAGTTTGCTGAGTTTTATAGTCTCAGCTGTCTTGAAATCATTTTTCTTTGAATAATATTTCCAAAACAAGAATATTTGCTTACTTGCATGCGCACGATTACTAATTACCTGGAGGACGGGGACGATATCTTTGACAGTTGACTACAACCTAAAATTAAGTGATGTTAGTCTGAAATTTAAATTTGTTGAGCGGCGATTCATTAGTTACTTTGATCTTGTTTATAAATGCTATTTATATCCCTACATCTCGGCTGTGTTTGTTACAGATCTGCAAATTGAAAGTTTGAAGTACACAAAATTATTAAATTTCAGGAGAAAAAATTTATTTCGCTAATATTTTGCTTCGAGCTGTAGTCTTTAAGCAAACTTATTTCTGCGACCTTTTACAGATAACTTGAAAGAGATTAAGTGTTTAAAGGGATTGTTCTAGAAAAACAATTTCAAATATGTTTAACCGAAATTTGCAAAACAAGAAACACTTTTTAAAGAATTTGGTTAAACAGAACAGAAAAAAAAGAAAAGGTGTCGACATTTAGAAAGAAAAGTAAATTGATATATAGGAGAACTCGAAATTTTCTTTAAATAAATCTTGCCCCTTTGTGAATTTGTGTCAGAAAAAAATAGTATCCTTTCAGAAAGAAAAGAAGAATAAAAACCCTTTTCAAAGTTTATAAATTTGTCAGTTATTGATTGATTTCAAAATTTTATAAATTTGTCAGTTATTGGTTGATATGAAAAGTTTATATTTGCCTGATATTGGTTGATTTCAAATTCGAAATTCTGCAAAATTGTTTTATTGTCTATTGTTGATGGTCAAATTCATTCTGAGATAATATTTTGTACGTTTTGTTAATGAATTATACATGTTATACTAGTATATATTTTAGGTAATGAAAGCCTCGAACGTTTTTGTTTTAAATAAATGTATTTGAAATTTTTTGCATGTTTGTCATTATTTAGGTTATTAGTCAAACATTTTTAAAAAACAAAATTCAATTTTCTTCATTAAGAAATATAAGTGCTGTACAGTAATGTAAAATAAGGAAATTTCCTGTAACCAGTGGAATATATGCCCTCACCTTACGTAAAACATTTTCATCTTACATTTATCGACGACCACGTAATTTTATGAGATGGTTAACAAAATAAATATTCTCTTTCATTTAATGAGTATAAATTAATGTAATATAACTATACAGCATTTTCGAAAAACAAGGTTGGTGTTTACTCTGCATACGTTATTCATAGAAGTGTGGATTATCGAGAAATATAATTAAGGAATAGTGAGAATTTAAGTGTTACAGTGGCTGGAACGTTATTGTTGACAAACCAATTGTGTAGCATAGTTCGTGTATCGTGAGTGATCGTTCGTGTAACGTGCAAGATCGTTCGTGTATCAGACTCAATCGTGTGCGTTTTTAATCGTGCGAGATCGTGCGTTTAGAATCGTGTTAATTTCGTTTTGTAAGTTTTTATCTGAATGTCATGTGTAAAATAAGCATTTCCCTGGTTTGTTTTTCTTAATTTATTAATTAAAATCCAAATAAAATGAAAAAGCGCAATTTACATAATAGAATGCAGAGCGAACTAATTATCGCCCGTAAACAAGCAATATAGTAAGTCATACAATATTTAGTTCTCGTCAAATAGCGCGATCAATATTGTTATAAACCGTACTTAGATCTTTAACGCCTTTTTGAAAATTCTGATTTTAATTATTATTTCATTCTTATTGTGGTCAAGATAATCTTGAAATCAATTCATTGAAAATAAATGTATTTTTTTTTTACAAAGAAATTAACATTTCTAAATGCTTACATAAATAGTTACATGGAAACGGCATGATTTTCGGGAGTTTTGATTATCTGTGTTTCTCTTGAGCCTATTTGTAATTTATTAATTTTAAATTTCTGCAAATAAAAAAGTTGAATAATTGGCAAGTTTATCAGACATTGAATCATTGGAAACATGTAAAGATAAAATTTGTAATTATAATTTAAGTCATTCCATGCTGCCATTTTTGTTCAATCGTATCCCCCTTTCTGCATATCATGATATTCAATACAATCAAATTATACGACCCACATACATGTACATCGTCTAATAGAACGAACAAAATCCTTTTTTTTTTATCGGAGAATTATATTAGAAATAATTATTTTAAATCTAAAATATTAAGTCTTGCATATATTTAATTACAGAAATATCATTTTCCGTTTTTTTTTTCAAAGTCTATGAAATAACATTGAAATTCTTTTAAATCTTAAAAAATCTTAAGTATTAAGCCGTATTTCGTTTCGAAAATATTGATTCCTAAATATTTTGAACTATTTTGAGTGAAGAATCGTGCGTTTGCGTTAACAATCGTGTAAGATCGTGTAACGTGTAGAATCGTGAACCTGAAAGATCGTTCGTGTAACAGGTTTAATCGTGCGTTAATCGTGCGGAATCGTTCGTGTAACGTGATCGTTCGTGTAAGTTGTCAACAATAACGTTCCAGCCACTGTACTTCTCACATAATTTTGTTTCACTTTATGCATAAGGAAAGTCAAATCAAAAAGAAATTTATAGAATCAAATTAACACGTATTGTAGTACATATAGAAACCTGAATAAAATGTGTAGAAAAATCTAAAGTTTGGACAGTTAATCACAAAAATACCTCAAACATATAGTTATATTAACAAATTATTGTAACAGATATGATATATGTAAAAGTTTTTCAAATTTCATAAATCCAGTATGCAAAACGGAAAATGACCGAATCAAAAAAATTTTGCCACGGAGGACTAAACATGTCATTTACTCTAGTATCCATCGGATTAAAAATGATATTCTGATTTATGTAAATCCATTGACAATAGTTTAACTCTGTTTGATACGAAGAAACAAAATTAAGATTCTGTGAATTGAAAAATGCCATTTATTTACATTATAAATGACTATATGAAAAAACATAGAATGTCATGCATATAAACATATAATGCAGAATCAGAAAAATTGAACAACTGAAAGATACAATCAATTTTGTTTCAATAGATATCAAAGGTGGGGTATAAAAATTCGCAGACACCACAATCTCACATATTTTATCAAAATAAACATGAAAATGAACACTATTCCAAGATAACATGTATCATACAAAACCATTCAAAGATAACTATCCTGACACGGCAGTAATTACAGATGGTGTTGGGGCGGGACGGAGGGCAATTAAAATTACAGCAGAATTTTTGTTTGCGCGTTCACTGACAAGGTTCCGTGAGGGAATGGTGAAAGTCGTGAGAACCCGCGCGCATATCTTAGCATCCGACGGCCGAGCCTATAAATCATATCAATTTACAGAGAATTCTTCGAGAATTGCTTTAATCTCACGGATAAGATTTTTCGGGATTTAGAAACTTAATTGCTAACATGGGTCTGCCGTGTCAGATGTTTTACATAAATTAATTTAACGATGTAAATTAAATATTTATGTAAATCCATTGACAATAGTTTAACTCTGTTTGATACGAAGAAACAAAATTAAGATTCTGTGAATTGAAAAATGCCATTTATTTACATTATAAATGACTATATGAAAAAACATAGAATGTCATGCATATAAACATATAATGCAGAATCACAAAAATTGAACAACTGAAAGATACAATCAATTTTGTTTCAATAGATATCAAAGGTGGGGTATAAAAATTCGCCACATTATTGTGTTTGAAATGAAATAAACACAATAAACCCCATCCTTAAACTATTGTCTTTTGAAAAATGTTAATATTAAGGCACGAACAAAAATACTACACAGTTTCTTAAAAGACGCTCAATATACTCCTTTTAAGTGATAAATGGAACTGGTTCAAGATTCCTATTCTATCAACCAATAATGCCATAATACATTCCATCCACAACTAATTAAGTTCACGCTAAGCTCTGTTATATTTTATCAAAGTTTATACCATCATTACAGCAGCCAAACGTAATCAAAACCAACATATTATACATTGTATATACATAACCATGCGAAGAAGTCAGAGGCCCATGTCCCCGTGACTTAATTTGAAAATAGTCAACGCAGTTGTATACATCATATCCTTCATTGGGTTTTAGTCAGAGGCCCATGTCCCCATGACTTAAGTTTGAAAAATCAAAACAGTCCATCCTTTATTTGTAAGGTTAAGTCAGAGGCCCATGTCCCCATGACCTAGGTTTTAAAAATCAAAACAGTCCATATTATATTTGTAAGGTTAAGTCAGAGGCCCTTGTCCCCATGACCTAGGTTTTAAAAATCAAAACAGTCCATGTTATATTTGTAAGTTAAAGTCAGAGGCCCTTGTCCCCATGACATTGCTTTGTTTTAAAATTAAACTGAAGTTACACAATCCATGCATCATGGTATTAAAGGGAAATTAAATATAAATCTGGAAACTTATATTCATTATGCCCAAAAACCAGCTGATCGTAATTTGTTAGAATAAATGCAGACATAATTTGATATGTAGAATCAGAGGCCCCTGTCCCCATGATTATACTTAACCGCATGAAATAATTAAGATTTTCAAAACAAGTATGCGTATGTATTTCATGTATGCGTCGCAATGCCATCGTCCCCATTAATTTTATCTTTAAATCTGAAATACCGTTTTCGGCCGCAGAAGACGCCGCACCGATTCAAAAACTATGACTTTTATAGAGTGCAGAATTGAGAAATGTCCACTCCAAAGACATCTGTAGAAAATATGTAAATTGGTTTTTTTTTTGTTTTTTTTTTTTGGATTCCATTACAATCTGGGTAAGAAAAAAGGGACCCAAAACTTGACCCCTTATTGAAAGAAATGATTATAATGCTTTCACAACAGAGACCTACATTGGATTTTCGAGAATGTAGAGACAAGATGGGAAAATGTCGGTCAGTTATATGTTTGAAAAAAAGAAAACAGGTCTGATTTCTAGGCCTTCTAGGGTGTTTGATTTGTACTGAACAAGCTTAACACTTTCCAGTAATCTAGACTTCTTCTCAAAAGTGAACTCTGCAAAATGAAGTTTTCTAGGTTCTTTTAAGTTGAGCATTGTTGGGGATACTGATGTCGGCACTGGATTCATGGATGGGAACCCCTCCTTGAATCCTTGTACCTGTAAGCCCAAAAGCGTTAAGTACCAGGGATATGACTAGGCTTAAATAAAATGTTAATTTGCATTGTCTTGACGACAAATTGCCGCATTAATTTCATAATATTCGGATCAGTAGATGTTTGTTTTATAACAATGTACACTATAGCTATGTTATCAGAATAAATTTTTACAGGAATTTTGCAGGACGTGGCCCGTAAAATCTAAGGTCAATACAATAGGCAATAGTTCCCCGACTGTAATGTGTATCTGAAGCCACTTTTCAGGCCATTCCTTATAAAACCAGTTCGTCTGAAAACTACAGTAACTCCCAAAACCGATATAACTTGCATCTGTATAGAGGGATAATGTTCCAGAAGTAATTCATTTATCTTTTAAAATTATGGATGTATTATCAACCCAGTAATTCGTTATCTGAAGGGTGAACGGGAATTATTTTAAATGCATTCTCAATATCAGTCGTAAAAACTAAAGCCCCTTTGCTATTTTTTTTTGTTTTTAAAAATGTAAATAGAGTCGTCAATTGTCTTATACTTGATGTAACAAAATTCTGGAGGTATTACGTCATTAATTAAATTAAATTGATTAACCTTCTGGGTACGTCAAATGATTAATAACCCGAATTTGACGAGTTGCGTTTTGGGCACTCAGCCTAGGGGCGAACTACTAAAGGTTCTAGACACTAATTCTTCGTGTAATTTTGTGTTGAAGAATGTCTAAATGTTGCCTCACAGAGTTTAAATTGTCGCTAAGACTACGATGTTCTTTACCCTTAAAAGGTATTTTAACCCCTTTTTTTTAAACCTAAGACCAGGAACTCGCTATCAGTTCTATCGGAATTTGATAACCATATATGTCAAGATTAACTGAGGTTAACAATTTCTAAAACAATTATTTAATTTGTTGATTTAGGTGCGAACTGTTTAAATTCTGCCGGACCTTGATTACTTCAAACCCGTTGTCTTCCTTTAGCATTTGTGGTTGATTTGGTGGAAGTGAGACAGACCTTTCTACTGTGCTCTACCCCACCCCCACAGTGCTGACAAGTATGGAAAAATTTACACTCTTTTCTGTCGCAAATACCCTGTTCGGAATTGTTCAAGTTGAGTATTTATGAAGGGACAAACAGTAGTTTTCTGGAATGCTGTTTTACAGTTTGTTTGTACACCGGCTGTTAAGACATCCTGATACAATTCAATGTTAACGCGATCCCACTGAAGCTCCCCAAGAGAAATTTCTTTCCATTATCTGAAAGTCATCATAATTGATGGTTGCCAAAGCATTGGATTGATCAGCCAGCTTTTGGACAATGGAGCATTTTTCATTAATTTTATTACCTCGTTTACATTTTCTTTTTTGTTTTAGTTTTCTTTCCTTTTTTTTGACAAAAATGCTTACAAAAATGTGAAAGGCTGCCAACTACTATTTTTCCTTAATAATAGTCAGACTTTCATTTTTTTTCTTTTTTTTTTTTTTACTTGGCTTGAGTAAAGACCCAAACTTTACTTCATTTGTCCAACTTTGTGCTTTTGTTTTTGTGTCAATCCCAAGTGATAAGGGTCTAGAATTACTGTCCGATGTATCTATTACCGAAAACTGATACCAACACTTTTGGTAGCCTTGCTGCGTGGACGTAGTTGGTAGTTCCCGAGAAACCGCCGGAACTTGATCTGTGTGCTCCTCGCTCTTATTCTTCATTGCCTACAATTCAAGACACCTGTCTGAGTAAGGAAGACACTCATAATTCAAAACCTTCTCTGTCTATATACATGTTGAATCGACTTTGCATATTAACATTAAAAATTCAAAGTTAAAGAAATGCCCTTGGTCACCAAATCAAGCTTATAATGGAAATATTTTTTTCCAAGCCGTCTGGCGTCATAAACAACCAAGGACATCCACATACTTAAGTGTGCAAAAGTTTCTATAGCAGTCAATTCACATAGGCCAAACATAGGCTATAGTGACAGATCACAAGGAAAATAATCAAGACATTGTCAAAGCACCATATCATTTACACATGAGCATAATTCTCTGGTGTAACATACATCGGCGTGTAGAGACATTTTACTTTGAAAGCTGCTAGCACATAACATTAATAGCAACTGCTCAGCTGTACATATTACAGCTCATTGCGACAGATCGCAAACATAAAGATGCCATGTGCATCAAAGAGAACAGAAGCCATTTCTACTGTGACAGATCACAGAGCATATAGTGACATATCACTAAAACGATGCCATGTGCATCAAATGACTAGCAGCCATCATAAAATGTTCTACACTCACACATAAACAAGTGTACAATCTACATGTATACACCATAATATTGCTTGGTGGAAGATCAATATTTAAAATTCAAGTACATGTATCTTGAGTGCATAAGTTTCATAAAAATAAAAGTTATACTTATTGAGGAATGAAGACACTCATAATTTAAAAACTTCTTGTCTATATATAAGTTGAATTTGATTTGCATATTAATATGAAAGATTTAAGTATTAAAATGCCCTTCAATGTCACCAAATTGCCAAAGCATCATATCATTTACATTTGAGCATAATTCCATCAGCATGTAGAGACATTTTACTTTGAAAGCTGCTAGCACATAACATTAATAGCAACTGCTCAGCTGTACATATTACAGCTCATTGCGACAGATCGCAAACATAAAGATGCCATGTGCATCAAAATGAACAGAAGCCATTTCTACTGTGACAGATCACAGTGCATATAGTGACATATCACTAAAACGATGCCATGTGCATCAAATGGCTAGCAGCTATCGTAAAATGTTCTACACTTAAACCTAAACAAGTTTTGATTCCGTACGCCATAACATTGTTGTAAATCGATATTTAAAATTCAAGTACATGTATCTTGAATGCATAAATTACATAAAAATAAAGAAATAAATAATAAAACTTATCTCGTAACATGAACATGGTGAAGGTAAACATGCCATTAGGGTTGGGTAGTCTTCTTGCCCCACGTAGATTCCTGTATATATCATCATCCCATGTTCTTTGTTAAAGTGAACGCCATCACAAAACATCGGAAATTTAAAGTGTTTAATATTTTTTAAGTTTCTAATATTGAACACTCGTTTTCTGTACCAGCAGACATTTCAATTCTCTGTTGAATTTAATTACTAGTTCATTATAAGATATTGTGTATAAAAATCGAGTTTGAAAACGAGATATAAGCTGTCAAATTTTCACATGTGCAATATTGTCGCGTGGTGGAAACGTTTATTAATATGCGATGCATAAAAGGCGCAAGCTTAATTCCCTCACAAATGGTTCATTATCTCGTGTATCTGTTACATTGTCAACATCGTTTCCTCCTTTATGTAAAATAAGAACACCTGGGCGTAGATCTGCGTTTTTTCTTTCTAACATATTTATATGAGCCGATTATGATAATTTGCCACCACTAATTCCAAAATAATTAACCGCCGGATACCGGTATTCACATTGCAATCCCCGTAATCAGGGTAGGCATCGATTCACTGTTTTGAAATATATACTTCCACCAACAAAGCTAGATCTGTTCCACAATATTAAAAGGTTTAATTCCGAATCAAAGAACAACAAAGATCCAACATATCGAAGAAAATAACCATCAAAAATTGCAATTAAAATTACAGCAGAATTTTTGTTTGCGCGTTCACTGACAAGGTTCCGTGAGGGAATGGTGAAAGTCGTGAGAACCCGCGCGCATATCTTAGCATCCGACGGCCGAGCCTATAAATCATATCAATTTACAGAGAATTCTTCGAGAATTGCTTTAATCTCACGGATAAGATTTTTCGGGATTTAGAAACTTAATTGCTAACATGGGTCTGCCGTGTCAGATGTTTTACATAAATTAATTTAACGATGTAAATTAAATATTTTGTAGCTTAAATACTCCACTGAAAACAGAACCTCTGATAATTTACATCATTTTAACAAAATTCAAACAACCAAAAACTTACAACAATAAAGCTCAGACACAAACCAAATAGAATTGCTTGCTTCATGGCCGTCTAATTTGCCAGCTGTTCCGTATTGTATTAATATTCAAGCTTTATATACCGGTCAATTACATAGATCCTGGTGATTTTCACAGATGAGTTGTCGTAACAGAATTTTCCTATGATGATAAATAATAAAAGATTATGAGTTTACTATTGTACCTTCAGGCATTGAAACCAAAATTCAGAGTTAATTCTGAAATGTAATTTAAACTCATTTTCTTCTTTGTATTTAAAATTATGTGAACTAAAATATAAATGCATATACATAATTAATTTTAAAAATTCAAATAGTTCTGGTGTCAAGAATTTTTTTTTTTTTGGGGGGGGGGGGGTCTTATGAAAGAGGATACCTGTATCATTTGGATATGACTGGAGTGGTCTCGTGATCAAATCTTATAACGCTGTAATGATTCCCTCATCAGAATAAATGTCTTCAGATTTTTGTTTTTGATTTGCTTGTTTTTTTTATTTTCTTTTTCTTTTGGTAGCTTGTCTTTTATTAACGATAAAGGTTCCCCATTTTCAAAACGTTAATTTCTGTACTTTGCAAGCTTTAAAACAAAAGGCATGAAAGATAAGCTACATCTTTAATTAATTTTAGTTTAATTGATTGTTTGACTTTCTTTTTAAACCGTTTAATTTATATTTAGAGTAAAATGTCAAATGATTGAAATTTGAGTTATTTTATTTCCGAAATAAACAAGTAATAAAAAAAAATAAGACAAAGTCAGAACTTTTGCAATTTTCGTCTTTTGTGTAAAAGTTATTTAATAAACGGATTTGTAGATTGTTTATTACTTGTCAATTATTATAGCTATTAGATTATTTTCGTATTAAAGAAATGAGTAGGCAACTGGAATTTTTATTATGTAACAAAAAGAAATGAAATAGACTGGGTTGTCACAACAATTAGTCTTCAGATATTACTTTTCTAAGACATACAATCTTAAGCTTTCAAATATCATTTGGCAAAGGACAATGTCATACATTTTAATTTTAGTTTCGAAATTTGATCAACTTTCTGTACCTTTATGTGAAAATTTTCTTTCAATGGAGATCAAAATAGTCTGAAAATGGCCAATACCAACCAGCCCCCTCAAGCATCCCATTTAATTTAATTTCACAGCTACTTTTCATTGAACAGATGATTCCGACATTTTATCATTTATTGACAACATGTCGTATGTCGTATATACGTGATATGACATATATTCAACCTGTTTCATGATGAAATGATTCCGTCGTTCATACAGTTTTGAAATTTACGACACTCATTTGCTTGCCTAGCTAGAAGGTAAGTTTAGTCAATTTTTCGTGATTATTGATATGTACAACTACTGCCTTAGGAAGAAATCCTCTTTAATTTTGTTTGATAATGTACAATATCATAGATGTAGTTCACAATGGGAAAGATGTTAATATAGTATCTTGTTCGTGTATTTTTTAATTAATTTGTTTAATGAGAATCAAACATTAGGTCCTAAACTGTGCAGTGTGACGTTGAATGCTGAAGTTACAAATACTGAATTAATTTCCAAAGACTAAAGTAAGTAACAATTAATAATGATTTTCTTCTACATAGTCAAAAGAAGTGAAAACGTGGTATACCAACAAGAGAGATCAAATGAGTAAAGCTATTGACAAACAAGTTGACAAGACAATGATATCAACATTTTCGTTTAAAGTCAACATTTCGTAAATTGAATAGACTGTATAATGATCTTGTTAGCAAAATATCACAATATATTATAAAATCAAATACTGAAATGTTTTAATATTGCTTGTAAAACAACTTTTTATATTCTAAATTGCTGACTTATTTTTTCTAAAATGACAAGGAACACGGCATGTGTGACCTGTTGGAAGAAGTTGGTCACTCCTCCATGGTACTTAATCCCAATACTAATGTTTAAGAGGTCCGTGTGAACTCTGCACTAGGTATAGGCTTGTGTTGTTTGAATGGACTTTTTAGATCTAAAACTGTTCGTTATTTCCATATTTTTCACTTAGGTAACATTATCTGATAAAGGGATTGTCGAAATTTGGAAAAACCGCTCACTTTATGCATTTTTGCTTCAAAATACGGGAATTATCACTAGCAACAGTTACATCAATTAATTAGACTAACAGAATAAATAATGTAATTAAGATACTTCCTTATAGATGGTTTCAGAAATTTTGGGCTAGTGATGGGTTATTGAATAATCAGAAGAGTACAAGAAGACCGACAGATAGCAGATCGGACGGAAACGTTCAATGGTGTCTGACGTTGTCAAAAATTACAGACGGATAGAGTGACATATGAATTTTTAAGTTTGTCTTATGCCACTGTACAAAATATTTTGACAGAGGGTTTGTTTATGAAAAGAGTGAGTGTATAATGGTGCCAAGAATTCTTAAAGAAAGTAAAATTGAGGAAAATGTTTGTGAATCACATATATTTTTTTAATGAAACGAAGATCAAACGCTTAAAAGTATGACGGTGCGTATCCGTCATATGACGTTATATTTTGGTGTGGCGACTACCGTAAACGCATATTGCCTAAATTCTGATATTTTGGAAAGTATAAATAATATTCCTTTCAATTTTTTAGGTCTGATTTGAAACAAATAAAGCTTTCATCATGTATAATTCTGTTGTTTAACGTCGATTTATAGCAATTTTATAAAAGTTGAGACATTACTTTTGGATCATACCTAGTTTTAGTTTATTTTTGAAAATCTAGGTTAACAATTATTTTTAACTATTACAATCCACCTGTCGCAAGATGAAAGGATTTTGTCCTATATACAGATTCAAATTTATGAGACTCGTTTTGCTTGTCTGGCTAAAAGGTTATTTTAGTCAACTTTCCTTTATTTTGGTAATGTAACATACTTACAAAACTACTACATTAAGAAAATAGAACTGCGTAATTGCGTATGAATTTGCTCAAGATTTCATTTAATATAAAATTCACAAGGTTGAAATCTTCATTCCAGGATATGAAGAAAAATATTGTTATGTTCAGTTCAGTAGTGCAAAATATTGCTTTTTCAAAATAATGTGACTACAATAAGAATATTTCTCAGGGGGGTGTAAATTAAAATATTATCTTAATTAAAAATTCAATTGTGGAAAATACTAGTAGTGTGATTATAGAGTTTTTTCTCCATGATACTACAAGTATGTAAGTCCTGCTTTTTAAAGGAATAATATATATAGATACATCTTACCAATTTATTAGAAGGGATTGTTACAACTAATTTTTAAATCATAGGACCTTATGTTTAATGCTTTGCTTACTAAAATACTTCCAAGAATAAAATTTGATCACAAATATTTATGTTTTTTAAAGGGATAACTGATTTTAGAAGTGAAAAACTAGTATCCTGCAAGATATTTCAAACGAGGTAGGGTGGAAATTTTATAAAACATAAATAAGTCAGCAGTCTCATTTCGTAACTTCTATGGACAATGACTTTGTCAGCATATGTTGTCTGATGATTATACACTAACTGTTGGATAATTATTTACAAAATAAATTGTCGACGGATTTTTCAGATTTTTCTCGACCATGTTAAGGAGCACATGGCGGGTTTTATCAGTCGCCGAGATTTGGTAGGGATTGTCCACTCCTCATTGCCACCTGACCCCGCTTTTTATGCTTTAGAGATCCGTGTCTGATTTACTCTGGTTTTATATTATTTCTTTCGACTTTTGATCTTAAATACTGAATGATATCTATATATTTTTCTTCTTAAAATGGTCATTAATGACACCATTTGTAAAAAAAAGAAGACAATTTTCAATTAAGATTACCAGAATATTTTTGATAAAAACTAGGACTAATAAATTATGAACGTTAGAATCAGAGTATATTTAGAACAATGCAATATCCTATGAATCAGTGCTAAATTATTCATGCCTACCTCTTATTGAAATTCTATTGATAATATATCCTGCTTTTGCCTTTTAAAAAACTTATTATAAAACCTAATGTATTAATAAAATTATATCGAAAAGAATATATCAGAAATATAATGGAACGATTAGGGTTCTTGATGTTCAATAGGGAAAAGGTTATTCATGTTCGTTTCATTTGATTTGCTGAAAATTGAGATGTTCTTATATCAGTCTCGAAAAGGGTGTATATTTGATGTATGTACAAGCATGCAGAAGAAAGAACACTAAAAACAAACTTTACTCACTTTAAAAGGAAAGAAAAGGTACATATAGCTTTACTTTGAGTTTGTTTTACAAATGTCAATTCTAGTTTTTTATTTAAAACACATAACCTAAACACCGTTCACGTTAGCTAAGTCGATAGAGCCCTTGATCCGTGAGCGGGAGGTCGTGAGTTCGTATCTCGACCGCGACTGACCCAGCCAATAAAATGGGTAGCAACTGTTCCTTCTCCATGAGCTCGGCACTTTGAAGTGAAAGTTGCGGGTCTTTCGGATGAGACCTTAAATACCGAGTCCCCGTGTCAGCGGCAGGCGTTGGCACGATAAAGATTCCTCACTGCTCAATGGCCCTGAGTGCCGAGTAAAGGTCAAAATTTGAAGCCCTTCACCGTCATATGGTGACGTCTCCATATGATTGAAAAATTCTCGAGAGGGACGTTAAACAACAAACAATCAATCAATGATACCTAATATTTTCACAATAATTCATAAATTAATATCATGAAATTTTATTAAAAACCTTAGTAGATTTTTTAGGAAAGTTAGATAATGCCAGTTACCGATTAATAGATTCTGATAAATAACTGCTGTGAGGTAAAAACAGGAAATTATGAACTTTTATTGTGCATTGTCATATCTTTTTGCCTTTCTCGAGTTTAAAATAACATGGTGATAAATAAAAAAAAATAACATCTAATAACATCACGCATGCAAAAGATTTTATTTTCAGACTTTGTTTCTTTTATATGCTATTCACTGCTGATCACAATTTTTTTGACCTCCCATCCTATGTTGTTGAAAAAATGCTGGCAAACCCTGAAAATATAAAACATTAAGGGAGCAATGTTATATCAGATTAAAACTAAAACAATTTTTTGTGTTTATCTGATCACATTTTTTGTGTCATTATTCCTGATCGCATTAGGCTGTTTGTTAAAAAAAAAACACGTATATCTGTCAGCACATAGATGCAAAATTTTAATTTCCTATATCAAAATCTGCCAGAAATACAAAAGTATAATCATGCTAATTATTTCTTAAGAAGTATAAAATTGTATTTTCTTTTCAGATAACCGTCCAGTTTTGCTCTTACACGCATTTCAACTCTGGATTTTCTTTGCACTTTTAAATGCTGCATATTCCTTCATTCTCAATGCAAAAACCTTTTGGACATTCTGCAAATAACAACAAATGATGTCAGTACTGAGAATCGAGAAAATTGCAAAACTAACCTAATTTGAAATTTGTAATAAAAAACATGTACATTTCTTCAGTTTTCAAAACGCTCAAAAATATGTAAATTAAGGCAACTGTCGAAGCAATATAAGAACCGACATATTGAAAGTTGAACGATTTCTTATTACAGTAACGGTGATTGAAAAATAATTAAGAGCCATTTTAAATGTTTCCAAGCAATCATTTATGACCAATGTAATTTCTTTGTAAAATTATTTGAAACAATTCTCCCGAATCAATGACGTGCACTTATATTTATTATACATGTATTTTGTTAACCTTTTCTAGGTCTAGAAAAACCTCTAGAAAAACCACCACGTAAGCTCCTTCCCACGGCCATCACCTGAATTCAGATACAAAAAAAGGGAAAAAGATAAAAAAAATGTATTCACGGGATAATATTTAAATATTTCCTGAGATGGAATTGAAATATCATATCTTACAAGAATTATCCTTAATACATGTATTTATGCTTAATAAAATAATAAAACCAACGATATACAAATTGAAAAGTTTTGGATACATTTCAATACTATTTGTATATAATTTAGTTTCTGTATGTAAAGAAAAATTTACAGTAATCTTTCTCTAGAGGGAAATTAAACCGGTTGTCTTTAATATGAAAATATACAAATTAGCATCTTCACCCAAACGGCAGACATGCTGGTCATGTTGTTTGAAAATTTAGCATTGATTGCATTTATTTTTTCTCAGATTATCTCAGATTATCTTGCATCATACAAAACTGATGAGCTTGGCTATAAAAAGATTAATCACTTTTCAAAAAAAATACGTTCATCATATTGAATTTCTTCACTGACTTGATAAAAATTTCGTAGTATTTGAAAGGATTGATTGACTTATGCCCTTAATATTTGTCACAAGCTTAAGTGTGTGACATCCCCGATTTTTCTGTACATACACCATTTTTTGAAAATTAAAGAAAATTATGGAATGAATATTTGAACATATATTACATTGATTTTTGATTTTTAAAATAACAAGCAAATGAATAACACTTTAAATTTGTAAACTTTGAGATTTATGTAAAAAAATATTCTTACTAAACAAATAATTATCGGACATATTTTTGATATATTATTCAGTAGATAATAGATTAGTTGTACATTAGATATAATTATCTGCTGCAATACAAAACATCAATTAGTAAGAACAGTGTTCTAATAAACGTGTATGCATAAAATTAACTTACGAAAAATAAAGCCAACAACAATCCAAAAAAAATGTTTCTTTTCATTTTCTTCTTGCAACTTTCGTCTTTCCCTTGAGTTATCCTGGACTTATATAGATTATTTATATAAAGACCACGCGTTCTAGATCTTTTCGGGGTACACTGTAAATATGTTAAATAATGAAGGAGTGCTTGATCAATAACCAAGATTTTTAAAGAATTATTGTTTTTTGTAGTATGACAAATGTTATCAAAACACCAAAAATAGCCAGAAAACGAAAAAGGACAATCGTATATGCCTTAATAATAACTCCATGGCATTGATTTTATGAGAGCTTTAACGATCTTAAATACGAATTTTGGAAGGTGTTTCATTGAAATCTTCTTGCACTTTCACAACATTCAAGTGGAGATTCGGTTATGTATTAAAAACTAAGGAGGGATACTGGTTATTTGGCTCCGCTTACTGGCATTTCTACTATGAATTTTCTGAACAAAGGTTTTAATATTCCTCAACTATATGAATTAAAGTTCACGAGACCCATTTTGTTTGTCTGGCTAGAGGTCAGTTTAGTCAGCTTTGCTATATCATTGATATTTTAATTAATGGTACAGCTACTGTCTTAGGAAAAAGAACTCCTGTTAAATTGTTTGGTATTATACAATATCTAAATTATAATCAAACTCGAATTAAATGGTAAACTATTTTTTTTCGAGAGTAAAGAAAAATTTTTTCCGGTTTCGTTGAGTAATAACAAAATATTGCTAAAAAAAAAAATTAAGCCACTTTTCATAAATGTAGTTCACAAAAGAAAAGTGGGAAAATGATATCTTGTTCTGTTTTTCTTAACTGATTTGTTTATTGAGAATTAAACATTGGGACCTAAACTGTTGAGTATGATGTTGAATACTGAAGTTATATATAGTAAATAAATTTCCAAAGATTAAATTTAATCTCAATTAATAATGGTTTTCTGAAGGCCTACACCATTAAAAGAAGTGAAAACGTGGTATCCTTTCAAGAAAGATCAAATGCGTTAAGTTATTGACAAACATATTGATGAGACAAGGATACCAACAGTTTCATTTAAAGTCATTATTCTGTAAATTGAACAGACTATATAATGGTCTTGTCAGCAAAATATTACAATATATTATGAAGTCAAATACTGACTTATGTTTTAATATTAATGGACGTAAAACAATAATTTACATTCTAAATTCATACTTATTTTTACTGCACAAGCTATAAACTTGTGCTGTTTTAGTGGAATTTTGAGCTTGAAAACTGCTCGTTATCTCCATTACTTTTTCCTCAAAATTTTTACTTTTTCCTTTCCTCTTGTCACCCAAGTAACATAATCTGAAAAGGGGTGTTAATTTAAATCTGTTTGTTAATAGGTTTGTCCATTGACTCTGAAGTAAGCAATCGGTCGACAAATTTACAATGACAACAAAAGCGTTTGATGTGTTCAGCACACGTCAGAGAGTTTTCCAGGGCCCCAAAGGTATTAAGAAATGTGGGAAAACTCCGATACATCAGGAGAGGGCATAATGCGTATGTAAATCTTGTGTGTCTGTTTCTCTGTCTGACATTAAAAAAAACCTAATATGCATCTGTAAATATTTTGCAGCTGTCTTGTGTTTGACGTTAACTGGCGGAGGTCATTGAAACTGAAATTAGAGACCTCGTGTAATTTGAATCTACGACGGTTGATCCAAAAGTAATGTCACAGTTTCCATATCTTTTATATTTGGCGTCATATCATCAAATGCCACGCAACAAAACATGCAAAAATACAAATCTAATAAACATTGAAATTTTCATTTCATAATGTTTATTAAATTTATTTTGTAGATGTTTAAAATATAAAGCATAGGGAGTGTCGCCGTGTCACAACTGAACGTCACATTTTAAATTGTATTTTTCAAAGTCATTTTCTAGTTTTTAATTGAAAATTAAATGACGGCATTTATATTTGTGATCATACAATTTTTGTTTTACTCTCTTAAATTGAACAAAGGTATTGTCAAAATGGGGAAAAACGGCTCATTTTATGCATTTTTGCTTCAAAATATGGTAATTACTAGCGACAGTTACATTAATTAATTACACTAACAGAATAAAGAATGTAATTAAGAGACTTATTTTTAGATGGTTCCAGGAATTTTGGGCGAGTGATGGGTTATTGAATGATCAGAAGATGACAAGAAGACCGAAAGATAGCAGATCGGATTGATTCATTGATTGATTGATCGTATGTTGTATAACGTCCCTCTCGAGAATTTTTCACTCAATTGGAGACGCCTAGCAGATCGGACGGAAACGTTCAATAGTGACTGACGTTGTCAAAAATTACAGACAAATTTTTATGTTTGTCTTATGCCTCTGTACAAAACAATTTGACAGAGGGCTTATTTATGAAAAAAGTGAGTGTATAAAGGTGCCAAGAGTTCTTAAAGAAAGTTAAATTGGTGAAAATTTTGAAAATCACAGATATTCTTTAATGAAACGAAGAGCTAAGGCTTAAAAGTATGACGGCGCGTATCCGTCATATGTCGTTATATTTAGGTGCGGCGACTACCATATGCGCATACTGTCTAAATTCTGATACTTTGGAAAGTATACATCATGTTCCTTTGAATTTTGGTCTGATTTGAAATTAGCAAAGATTGTTTTCATCACGTATAGTTCTGTTATTTCAAGTCAATTTATAGCAATTGTGTCAAAGTTGTGACATTACTTTTGGATTAACCCTCGTATAAGTTATTTTTTAAAATCTAAATTTACAATTATAATTGTTCACTATAATTACAATCCACCTGTCGCAAGATGAAAGGAAACTGTCTTACATACAGATTCAAATTCATGAGACTCGTTTTGCTTGCCTGGCTAGAAGGTTATTTTAGTCAACTTTACTTTATTCTGGTAATGTAACATACTTAAAGAAACTACTATATTAAGAAATTAAAGTGTTTAATTGCGTATGAAGTTGTACAAGATTTCATTTAATATAAAATTCACAAGGTTGAAATCTTCATTCCTCTTCAAAATTGTTCGGTTCAGTTCAGTAGTTGCAAAATATTGCTATTTCAAAATAATGTGACTTACAATAAATATATTTCTTAGGGGCGAAATGTAAATCAAAATGTTACCTAAAATTAAATATCTAACGATTCGTGAAAATAGTGTGATTATAGACTTTTTTCTGCATGTACTAATAGTTTGTAATTCCTGCTTTGAAACGAAAAATATATATAGATATATCTTACCAATTTATTAGAAGGCTTTGTTGTGACTAATTTTTTTAATTTGGGACCTTAGTTTGCCATCATAATGTTTAATGCTTTGTTTACTAAAATACTTCAAAAAGAAAAATTTGATCACTGATATTCATTTTTCTAAAGACATATAGGATTTCAGAAGTGAAAATTTGTATCCTGAAGGTTATTTCAAACGAGGTACGTTGAACAGTTGATAAATAATGAATATGTCAGGAATCTCATTTTGTAGTTTTTTTTATGGACAGGACAATGACTTTGTCAACATATTCAATTTTCCAAACAGTGAAATGTTGGCTGAAGATTAAGCACTAACTGTTCAATAATTATTTAAAAAAAGAATTTTTTGACGGATTTTGCTGATTTTTCCTGAGCATTTTAAGAGACACATCGCGGGTGAAGCCAGTCGTCAAGGTTTGGCATGGGTTGCCCACTCCTCCATGGCACCTGATCCCACATCAAAAGTTTTAAAGATTCAGGTTAGTTCTTCTCTAAATTTGTATTGTCTGAATGGGCAATTGATCTTGAATGTTGTTCGATATCTGTATTTTTCTCCAAAAATCGGTATTTAATGACAAAACCTGTAGAAGTTTGAAGTGTGGCAAACACAATACATTGGGCAGAATTAGTGTCATAATTCATTTCTCCATTTGATTCCCATATGTTTTATCTGATTACTATATAACTAATATTATTTGCCCAATATTTTTTCAATACCTTTAAGCTTGTTTAGCAGGTTTTACCTGGAAATTTAAATCCCGTGATTTCAGAAATCAATGGGCGTAGCAATTGAAGAGAGCAGTCAAGTTTTAAGACAGCCCATGTTTTCCCCTGTTTCATCGTATGTTTGATTACTATTTCATGACCAGAAGTCCACATATTCTGGGTTAGTGTATTTTTACTATTATTGTAAGCTGTATGATTTATTGACGGTTTTTATTCCTGAAATGGCCACAGAACTTGGTTCTATAATTTCATTTGTAAGTTATAGTCTAAGTAGTATTAGCTCATGTAAATTATATATGCTATATATATACCCTAGTATTTCCCAGCGTAGATTTAGAAGAAAAAACTCAAGTGCAGCATTGTGCAAGGGCGAACGTGGAAAGTTCAAACTATTGGTAGTAATGCAAATCCAAATAACTGCACAGTGCTAACTTACAGTCAAAACACCAGTTTTTATGGTCAGGTAAGTGCCCGTACAACGGTTTTTACATCGGCTTGTCATACTACAGCGAAACCAATGCCTCTTTAAGCTGGTTACGCTGAAATTCACCCAGATACCTTTAGGTTTCACACAAGGAAATAATTTCACTATATATTACTATAAAGCTTGAATTAAATTATTTAATTTATTAGACTCTCAGCAGAAAATTCATGAAAGAGAAAATAAAGATTAATGCTTAAACAAAAATTTAAGATCAGAAAAAATATGCCTTATGCGGCTTTTAAGAAAGAAAATCGCAGTAAACATACCTACACCGAAATGCACGTGGGATTCACATGTTGACAAACAGCCTACACACCATCCAGGAAGTTGCATCATGCGCACCTGAAAAAAGAGTTCCTTTTAATTCAGTGGGACAATTCTGCTAAAGAAATGGTATTCCTAGTACATGAGTCCAACTTTAATACTGTAGGCCTAAACCAAACTGCCAAAAATGAAAAAAGAAAAAAAATTCTCTATATATATGGAACTTCAATTGACTAAGTTCATTTCGATTGGCTATTTCCTTGCATAAGACCTTAAAGGATGCCAAAACTTGTTGTGCGCAAGAGTATCAGTAGAGTATAAATGTTGGTGTATGGAAAAGCCTGTCTTTGATCTGATTATAAGTTAAGTAGAGAATGCGAGGAAACCTCATGATCTGGATCCAGAATGGAAATCAAACACTATTTCAGCGGTAGAAATAAGACAACACATAAAATAAAAACAGAAAAAGTATAAACCACTTAAAGTGCCAGATATTGTCAAAGATGGAATCAACCCAGATGAAATATTGCAGGAACAGCAGTCAGATCCGTCACTGGAAACGGCACGCAGATAAGCACAGTAAGGTCGCAGGTCACGTGATGGTAAGGTCAAGTGGTTTAAAAAGAATGGTCTTCTACACATGGAATATGTGTCAGCAGAAAAAGACGGTGATAAGACCTATTCTCAACTTATATAGTCCCTCAAAGTTTCGTCATATTGTAATGAAATTAGCCCATAAAACGATCGTCTTGCAATTGAGCGGTAAGTCCAACCATTTTTCGGATTTTGTCAGAGTTCTTTTTGCCAGGAATGCAGTCAGAGATTAAACAATTTTTATGTCTGGTGATACATGTCAAAGAACGGTGTCTAAGGGTACAGGGACGAAAGTTCCTTTAGGTAAAATGCCTCTTATAGACGTGCTTTTTAGAAGAGTTGCAGTAGACATTTTAGGTCCGCCTCACTCTGCAACTGAAAAAGGTAATCTTTTTATTTTAACTTTGGTCGATTACAACACAGGATTTCCACATGCGAAGGCGCTTCCAAGAATAGACAAAGCGTGGATTGCCGAGCTCCTTACTTGAGATGATCTTATATACAGGTATCCGAGAGGAAATATTAACATACAAGAGAAGCCAATTTACTTCCTGGCTCATAAAAGAGGTCAGTAGACTCTTTTAGTTGAAACTGTTAACAAGTACTCCGTATCACCCTATGTACAAAGGGTTAGTTGAACGTTTTGACGATACACTTAAGCAAATCCTTAAACGTACATGTATGTGTATAGATAGACTAAGGGACTGGGATAATATCTACCCAGTGTGCTTTTTGCCTATCGAAAAGTGCACTAGGAAAGCTTGGCTTTTGCTCCCCATGAGTTGTTATATGGTCGGACAGTGAGAGGACACAGGACGATCCTGAAAGAACATGGACGAAAGAAATTCCAGATCAGCAGGTAAAGTCTACCTACCAGTATATTTAAGATCTCCGCGAGCGATTGGAGACATCTTTAGAGTTGGCACAGGAGTATCTTAAGAGGGCATCAGAAAGACACAAGTGTGTTTGTCAAGAAGGTTAGAGTACGAAAACTGAACAAGGTGAGAAAGTTCAGGTTTTGTTGCCTTCTAATAGGAATAAGCTCTCTATGCAATGGAAAGGTTTTTTTCAAATTGTGAAAAAGATAGGTAAAGTAGATAATCAATTAGATGTGAAGGGAAAAGTAAAGACCTATTACGCAAACATGTTAAAAAGATATAGATATATCTAGCCGAGCGGTCTAACGCGCTGTTCCTGCACTGCTAGGAGACAGATTCCGTAGGTCGAGAGTTCAACCCCGGGCTGGGGCGGAAGTGAGTATCCTTGTAAAAGTGAATTTCTCTGTGCTTTCTATATTAATATTTCTTCACTTAGGGCAGTTATATTAGTTTAAGAGTTGTTGTAATTTGTGCTTTATAAATAAAATTAATTTCATCACAACATGTATTGGTAACGATCCTCTAAAAACTAATGTCCAAATAACTGTATCTCACTTCCATTCTCAATGACCGTGTAATGTAGGGCAGCGTTGTGAGAATTCCATCGGCATCGAAAGCAAGTTTTTTACTTGCCTAGATAGCCGAGCGGTCTAACGCGCTGTTCCTGCACTGCTAGGAGACAGATTCCGTAGGTCGAGAGTTCAACCCCGGGCTGGGGCGGAAGTGAGTATCCTTGTAAAAGTGAATTTCTCTGTGCTTTCTATATTAATATTTCTTCACTTAGGGCAGTTATATTAGTTTAAGAGTTGTTGTAATTTGTGCTTTATAAATAAAATTAATTTCATCACAACATGTATTGGTAACGATCCTCTAAAAACTAATGTCCAAATAACTGTATCTCACTTCCATTCTCAATGACCGTGTAATGTAGGGCAGCGTTGTGAGAATTCCATCGGCATCGAAAGCAAGTTTTTTACTTGCCTAGATAGCCGAGCGGTCTAACGCGCTGTTCCTGCACTGCTAGGAGACAGATTCCGTAGGTCGAGAGTTCAACCCCGGGCTGGGGCGGAAGTGAGTATCCTTGTAAAAGTGAATTTCTCTGTGCTTTCTATATTAATATTTCTTCACTTAGGGCAGTTATATTAGTTTAAGAGTTGTTGTAATTTGTGCTTATATATATATATATATATATATATATATATATATATATATATATATATAATTTATATATATAGAACGAACCAGTTGTTTAATGTCTTATGTCAATTTAAGATTCAGAACAGATTCAGTTTGATGGATCAGTTGGTGAGTATGATGAAGAAGCTGAGTTCGTGCCTGTACAGTCTCGAGAATCCTACAGAGATGTAATGTGAATCCAGATCTCAACAGACAGGAGAGAAAAACTGTTATGGATCTTTTACAAAGGCATACTGATATTTTTACAGATGCACCAGGCATTGAGCATAAAACCAGGACAACAACGGATAACCCTGTGAGAGTAAGTCCGAGACAAATTCCTTTTGCTATGATGGAAACTGTGAAAGATGAGGTATGTGAAAATGTTAGAAATCGGGGTAATATAATATTCCGAAAGTCCATACTCATCCCCAGTAGTCCTTGTTGCAAAGAAGAAAAACACATATCGGTTTTGCGTCGATTTTAGTGCTATGAATCGCATTACTGCGTTTGATTCGGAGCCTGTGCCTGATGTTGACGCAATGATTGCGAAATTATCAGGTCATAAATTCTTTTCATGGTTAGATTTGTCTAAGGGGTACTGACAAGTGTCATGTCTGATTCTACCCGTCCAATGACATCCTTGCAGACACTCCACGGTCTTTTCCAGTTCATCAAAATGCCGTTCGGATTGGTTACAGCTCCTGATACTTTTTGTGGTCTCATGTGCGAGGTGCTCCACAATGTGTCCAATGTTGACAGTTTCATAGATTATATTTTGATATTTACTCATACTTTTGATCAACATATCTCTGTGCTTTCTCAGGTTTTACAGCGTCTCTGTTCCGCAAATCTCACCGCAAGACCAATGAAATGTTCTTTGGCTTATCCTAAAAATGGCCTGTTTTGGCCATATCATAGGCGATTACAAAGTACATCCACATTCAGATAAAGTGTCGGCTATTTGAGGGCTGTTCAATAAGTAATGTCCTCGGTGCTAAGAAAGAAGCAAAAGACGCTTTTCAATTATTTTGTCTTCATTATTTTACTTATTTTTCTCTTTTAATTAAAACACATGTCCGTAACCTTTTTTATCCAATTTCTGATTGATTTTAGAACTCATTTTTTGGGTATGAACCTTGATATACTGGAAAATTGCAGATCCAAAGATTTCCTGGACTTGTTTCTTCCTTATCAAGGTGTTTTATTAAGTTTGGAAATAGAAATAAGTCAAAACTTCTAAGATCTGGCGAATACTACTAATGTGAAAAACATGAACTATCTGTGTATCCCGAATACCCCTTTACTCTCCAGGGCGTGCGGGTTTGGACGCTGTCATGAAGAAATTTAATGTAGTGGATTCCTGATTCTGGGTCCTTCCTGTAATAAATCTTTCGATATTTTTGGAAAAAAAAAATGATTTCTAGCCTCATCCAGAAATTAAACTGTCTCAATGAATACTAATTTGAACAACAATACAACTAAAATTTAAGAACATTGCATATAAATCTGTCTTTATGCTCTTGCAATTCTTTGCTCTCGCCAGACCTTCCCTGTTTTTGTCAAGTACATCTTATGGTAAATTTTGTTTTGAGGATTTTAAGCAATAGATTCAAGTTCCAATATCTGTTTGAATATCTAAAAAAAAACGTGGATAACTCCAATTACTGATATTTTAAAATAATTGTTAAGACATTCATACACGCTGTCGTTTTCACTTATTCTTCAAAATATCGGGTGACCTTTGAGTACTAAGCTTTTTTACCGTCAAACGTTTCTTAAAAACAGTGTAAACTACCCCCTATGTGATGTCTTTTAAATTTGTTATTTGTCTTAAAGTCAATCCTACATCATCTAGTATTTTTTGTTGAAATTTTGCAAGCAGTACACAAGTGTTATAATTTTTTGTTAGCAAGGACGATGCCCATTTTTGATGTCCATTATATAATGTTTTATCATTGACACCACCTGCTAATTTGTCTGTAAAACAGGTATTGGTTGCTGTAAATGTCACATATTTCAGTGAATATTTCTTTGGGATTTTAACAAGGTTTAAAGCAGCTTAGTTTAAGCTTTTATTTTCACTCTAGTTTACAGATTCTTTACCATTCATTTATAATGCAGTGTCTCGAAAAGCCCTTGTTTCCCAGCTTCTCACAATGAAACTATGTGATGAAAAGTGGACACATGAACTGTTATAAATTCATTAAAGATTCAATTATGAAAGAAAGCCAAGTTTAATGTCATATGATATCTGTATTGTATGTCATACAGTTCAGGACATTATTTATTGAACAGCCCTCGTACAACAGGCAAAAGAAAGTTTTGCAGGGGCGTAGCAACGGGGGGGGGGGGGGCTGCCCCTTTTTTTCAACCTTACTTATACTATAGGACATGTTAATTGGAAACCTGGTTTCCCCCCCCCCCCCCGCACACAGTGATGTACCGAAACTGTAGTATAAGAATTGGTACTGAAATTAGTCGACACTGAGAAAAAGTTAACCCCCCCCCCCCCCCCCCGAAATAGGATTTTCGACTTTGGACCACTTATTCCTTTTTTTTTTTACCTTGTCAACTTTTTCAGGTAAGTATTTTTTTTTCTCTGGCTGGCCACCCCACTTTCAAAAACGATGCTACGCCATTGTTTTGAAACGATATGTCATTTAAGACATAAAACTTTTTGCTCATTATTGTCAAATAAATGGATTCTACAATTTTAATTCACATGCACTGATGACTACATATTTAGAAATTAGGGGGGGGGGGGAGGTGAGGCGGTTAAATTAAATTACTAGCACAGTCTCTCCTTTTTTGTTATAACTTTCAATCTTATGTTATTTAAAATAAATGCTTAGTTTTCTATTCTTTTTTAAATCCTTTGTTTAATATGTGTGCAGATACACCCCTTAAAAATTTATTGGAATCTTCTTTCCGCCTTTCAACTGTGATGAAGATCATTAATTACAACAGCGATCACGGGCTCCGAGTGCATGGCAAAAGAAAACCTGTTTAGCTCTATGTACATTTTGAGTTCACGGATTAATGACACCTGAAAATTACGACTGGGTTTTATTATTTTTTATTTTTTTTTGAATAAAATAGTTTTATAAATATTTAATGGGTACAACGTATAAATCAGCGGGTTTCATCTTTTATTTGTAAATCCGAATTTCTAGCCGTAAACAGTAAAATAAAAAGAACTAATTTTGTAGTCTTTAAATGAATATCCTGTACGAAAAGCTTAGGAGTAAATAATGAATAATGGTGTATTGTTTGTTTTATAAATCACGTACTTCTTATTTCATCTGAAATATTTTTGTTTTCTCATAATATGCCTGAATACCGGTGTAAAGATCTATCTACATTGTATGTACAGTTGTACCATGTATAGTCAAATGCCGCGACTATTAATTAATGTACACATATATGCAAACGTTTATTCGGGTTTGAAATGCAGGATGTTACAGTATGATAGGTATAATGATGTTATTTGATAAGCTTCATGTAAACAGAGAAATTGAATAAGAATAGATTAAGACATCACATTTAACCCCCTCCCCCTTTACCGGTTTCCCTCCTATAGATAATGCTTACGTGAGATAAAAAGAAATTCTTTATAAATGTATCAATAATCGTTAGTAAAGTGTAATCAATATTTTTTATTACTAATCAAAATCAAAAAAATAATCCCCCTACAGAAATCCAAAACAATATAATCAATATTGTTTAAAATCAATGAGTTCATTTTCCTGCAGGAAAAAAACGAATTTGTTTTTAATTTATTAAATTATACTCGTAAAAATATAACATTGAAATGAATGACTAAGATATAAAAATTGTATTTTATTAAACAGTCATTCATGATATCGGCATCTTGTTTTTAAATAGTTGGATAAATAAATAAATAAATACGAAATCAATTATTTATTAATTTATTACAACTGTCAGAGTATTAAATATTTCTATCGGTTTATATAATACTAGTGTACTGAATATTTAATTGAAACAGCTGCTACATGTAAATGTGGCTTTGTGAAAGAATGATAAAACCCGTAATAGTGCCCGAGATATTCCGAAAAGAAAATCAAAACCGAGGCAAAAACGTTCGAGAATCGTGTACAAAACGTGTGAGAAACGTGTACAAAGCGTTTCGTGCAGGCTTTCGTGTAAACCATGCAGTGTTTCGTGCAAAGCGTTTCGTGTAAACCGTGCAGCGTTTCGTGCAAACCGTTCAGCGTTTCGTGTAAACCGTGCAGCGTTTCGTGCAAATCGTGTAGCGTTCGTGTACCGTTCGTGCAGCGAGCGTTTGGGGTAGTAACATTTCTAACTTTCTGTCAGGGTCTGTAGATGTACTTGTTGGGTGTATGAAGTATGGCCTAAAGTATTCATCTAAGAGTAAATTTATTGTCTACAAGTAATACATGAGTTTATGTGTGAACGTAAAAGTTTTTTTGAGTAAAGTTGTATGAAATGAAGTGAAGTTTACGTAAAGTGCAGTCATATGAAACTAAGTAACGTATTATGCAGTAAAATGCTTTATATTTTATATTATAGGTACCATTTAGGCCAGTTCAGCTTTTATGCCATGCATGCCATTCCACAGTGATCCATGTAGAAACGATTGTGTTTGTACATTTTTGTAAATAAAAACTACTTTAACAAAATTCTAATGTGATTCTAGGAAGCCTCCATCCCCCCTCTGACAAATGGGCATTTCATCTTGAATGTTGTTCGATATCTCTTTTTTTTCCAAAAGATTGGTAAGTAATGGCAAAATCTGTAGAAGTTTGAAGTGTGGCAACATAAATACATTTAGCTGAATTTGTGTTTAGAAGCACATTTAAAATAAAATATTTAAAGGACAGTTTTCATTGAAGATCAGAAGAGTATTCTGACAAACTGGGAATAATACATTATTAAGGTTTAAATCAGATTATATTTACTACAATGCAATATTCTAGAAACTTGTGCTAAATTATGTATGCCTCCCTCTAATTGAAATTATGAAGACAATAAATCCTGTTAATGCATTAAAACCCTTAATATATAACCTAAGTTATAAATGAAATCATGTTGAAAAGAAAAGAATATTTCAGTAATATGACAGAACTGTTAAAAAAATTTAAAGTTCTGGATGTTCAATGGATTGAATGATTGACTTTTTTTTTTTTTTTTTTTGTTTAACGTCCCTCTCGAGAATTTTGCACTCAAATAGAGACGCCACCACTTGCTGGTGGGCAGCTGCAAGCTTTGTCCTATCCTCGGCACTTAGAATAATTGAGCAGGAAGGGATATTTTTTGTGTCAGCACTTACTGCGACACGGGACCTCGGTTTATACGGTCTCATCCGAATTACCTGTCTCCACGAGATGTTCAATAAAAAAAAGTCATGTTTGGGTTATTTGACTTGCTTAAAATCCAGATTTACAGTATAATAGGATTTTTTTCGTGCTTCTAATTTTTACTAATTTTTAAGAGATTTATAAATCCGTTAAATTTAAACACTTAAATTTTCACAGAAGAAAAAAGCGCCTGGCCTAAATTTTGAACATCGTATGTATGAGAGAATAATTGCCATTTAACCTAGTACCTTTAGGCTAGATTTAGTACTGTTTGTTGTTTTAGCACCTTTTTAATTGATCATCATTTGGGGGGGGGGGGGGGGGCTAGAGTATGTTTGTGCCCACCCCCCCCCCCCCCCCCCCCCACTTTTTAATGAAGAACAAAATCACAGCTATTTTGAAATAATATTAAAACTCATTTTATTTTATTTTTTCTATGTTCAACAACTGAGTAAACATTTCTGTTGAATTAATATAGTTGTATAATGCGTTTCCAAAAATTGCCACTACCCCCCCCCCCCCCCCCCCCCCCCCGGTTGAAAAAAAATTGTCCACTACCCCCAATGTGATACAAAACAAGCTTATTAATAGTTCTGCCATCGCAGATTTGAACAACAGATGTTAATTCACCGTATGTTTTTGTCGTTGAAATAGTTATATACAATGTTTTCCTTTTCGCGTAAAAGCCTCAATCGAATATTATTACAAAAG
Source organism: Saccostrea cuccullata (assembly GCF_032062105.1). NCBI lineage: Eukaryota > Metazoa > Mollusca > Bivalvia > Ostreida > Ostreidae > Saccostrea > Saccostrea cuccullata. Next base: position 77,599 of record NW_026938462.1, read on the forward strand.
CGCGTAAGGTATGAACTAAATTCGCTGAATCCAACTCTTAAGGATACACAGCTCTGCAAAAGACAAAAAAATATATTATAAAATACGTATTCTTTTTCATCCCCCCCCCCCCCCCCCCCCCCCGATTACGCATATGTTAATTTGTGCAGTATGTTTTCATACAATCCACGTGCTACAAGGTAAAATGAGATGAATTCATACTGTCCTTCAAAGAGTTTCTGTTTTGTTTTGCTAGCCTGACTTTGCGGTAATATATGTAAACTTTCCTTTATTTTACATACTGAAAAAAAACTACTGGCTAAGGAAAATAAAAATGGTTAATTGCGTTTAATATTGTACAAGATTCCATGTAATATCAAATTCAAAATGTTTAAACTCATTATTCCAGGAGTCGAAAAAAATTATTTTTCGGTTTATTTGAGTATTTGTAATACATGTATATTTAAATTTCAAAATAATGTGACTTATCAAAGATATATATCATAGGGGGAAATGTAAATTTAAAATAGTATTTACGTTTTTTATGCTTGTGTCTGCAGTGGGATTAAGAAAACATTCAAAATATTCTAACTTGACTAAATTAATGATATATAAAGTAGTCAAATTAAATTTCAGAACACAAGTTTTTGTGGCATATTTGTATTTAGATACGTTATTGATCTCCATTAAATGATTTAAAACATGTAAATATTAATATTAACTAGAGCCGAGCTCGTTGCAAAGCAACGAGTAGGTCTTCCGTCCTGTTTGACCGGAGGTAACTTTCATTTGAAAAAAAAGAGTCGGAAAATGGTTTAATCCTCCAAATCTATGTTCATTTTTGCAAAATCAATCCTTTTTGGCAACTTCCGGTTTGACCGGAAGTACAGTCAACGGACGGAAAATTAAGATTTAAGCTTCCAGTGACATATGATATCCAAAAACCTGTCAAGAACAACAAAAATATGCAATTTTGACTACTTCCGGTTTGACCGGAAGTGACGTCCCTGGACGTATTTTGACAACCTCATTAGATAAAGCTTGACATTTTGAACAACTTTGCTTATTTGACGTATTATAAATTCTCAATACTTTTTGAGATATTAAACAAAAACTTTCAAGGGCCCCAGATCCCTAATTTTAGGGGCCAGCCCCTTTTTAATGATATCAAATGAAAGCGCTTGTAATTATGCACAACTTTTATTCAACATGTCTTAACAAAATATTTTTAGTTTTCAAGATAAAAATTAAAATATCTGTAAATTTTCGCTCTTTTAGGCGTTCTAATTTTTGACCCCTATATGGCGCCATTTTGAATGCAGAAATCGAAAAACAAAATCCGATGTGCACAACTTCAATCCTTCTGTTATCTAAAACAAGTAAAATTTCTGCTCCAGCTTTTGTGGTCTCTGAGCCTTTATCCGGAAACGAAAGCCTATAAATTTTCGTTTAAAGGGTAATAACTCAAAACCGGAAGTGAATTTTTGAAATTTTAGTCATTATTCTGATAGAGTTTATAAACGTCTATAACCTCTGAAAATTTGAGCGAAATCCGTTGAGAAATGAGTGAGATATGAGGCCTCAAATTTGGCGTCTAGGAAGTAGAAGAAAAAAAAAAAGAATAATAATCTTTTCCAACAGAATCAGTAGAAGGTCTTCCGTTGGAAACGGAAGACCTTTAATATGCTGTATCTCCCATTAATATCGAGCGATGACGTCCTAAGTGTGCATTAGGTAACTTGGAAATTAACCATTTTGGGTAAAGAAAGTTTGTCTAAGACGGCATAAGCACATCTTCGCTAGCCAAGGGTTTCTGATACGCTACTCTCCTCATAAACCCTTGGCCTACAGTGTTCATAGAAATGGGGATTTTTTTCCAGAGTTCTGATTGGATTTCAGTTTACCCAGGTCGACCAATCAGTAATTGTTTTTTGTAAATGACGATATTTGCGTTCGGGATACATCTTCACTCTTTTATCTCGGAAATGAAAAACGCAAGTAAACAACGATCCGTAAGATAAAATTCAATTCTATGAATAGCCATGATGTCATCCAATATCTTCTAAATATATGATTAAGAATCTATATTGAAGCTTCAGATTTGTTCCATAAATAATGAATAAACATAACTCAATTATTGCTTCTTAATCATTCTTGAAAAAACTTTTATTTAATTTTTTTTGAACACGTGTCTTTATTTCTGGCGATGACGCAATCTGTGCGTACCTGATAGATTCGAGATCATGTGACAGAAAACAATCCCGTCTTTTGACTTCACCGTAGGCCAAGGGTTTATGAGGAGAGTAGTGTATCAGAAACCCTTGGCTAGCGAAGATGGCATAAGCAAAGACATGTAAAGCCCTTAGAAGCAAATATCATGAATATTATGTGAATTCATTCAGAGGTAAAGCGTATCCAACAGATATGGTAATTTATGTCTCTAATGAGAAATATCAGCCTGATAGTGCAGTAAAAAAACAAGCAAACACAGATATGCAGATTATGTAATTTAATTGAATCACATAAAGTAAAATGTATAACAAATCATTAAGTGGGATCATCTAATATTAAACAATGCTGGATACATGTATATATATGTGAAGGGCACAAATGTGATCCCACTGAGACTGACTAGAAATTGACATGCAGTGAAAATATTAGATTACATGTAAATATGCATAAACTATGACATATATATGAATCCTTGGCGAGGGTTTGCAGTTAGTGGGCAAAGCTTAAGAACAGAATATTTGCCTCCTTTTTCCTTATTGCCTATGTTTTTCTCCACATTTGCAACAGTGCTTGGGCTTAATTTATTTCACTTTATTGTATAGATTGCAGGTTTTTGAGCGATTACCGAAAGGCTTTCGATGGTAGGTATACGTTTATGCAGTGGGCACATAAGCTTTATACAAGAAATCTAGAAAATAAATATCTCCTCTTTAACTTCATATTAAATTCTTTTGTAGACGATGTCTTGTTTTCTTTAATTGATTATTTATCCATTAGCATTTTTTAAAAGATAGTATGCGCATGAATTTTTTTTTATTTATACAACATTTTATTGACACAAAGAGAATAGAATCGGGCAGCGGGCAAAGCCTATTTTAGCCTTCTCTCTACTGTACAAGGTCACGATGAAGACACAATATATAGGTATGAAACTTAATTGTGCATGTATGTTGATGAACTTCACAGAGGAAATTAATGAAGGGTGTGGGTATCACATTTGAAATATAATTCTTTATTTCTAATAATATTCAATGAATAAAAAAATACAACGTTTACGTTTATATCACAGAGCCAAAATAAATTTAAACTACCTTATACAATTCTATAATTGGATTCCGAAACTTCATTAGATATATTTCTGGTTTCAGTAAATGTTCAACCAAGCCTCTTTTGTTACTCCTCACTAAGATATTGACAGTCGTGAAGGAAAAACTTTGAGAGTACTGTGCAACCATTTTATTCAAGAAGTTGTGTGCAGATGTGGATATTAAAAAAAATCAAAAGAACTTTTGGACAATTTGAAATCACAAGTTTTTTTTCCAAAATACCAATTGTTAGTTCATTATTTATACACTGAATTGACAGAGGATCTTCCCGTTATTTTCTGATCATGACAAGGAGCACACGGCGGGTGTGACCGGTCAGCAGGAGATGTTCACTCCTCCATGGCACCTGATCCCATCTCTGATGTTTCAGAGGTCCTTGTTAGCTCTGCTTTTGTTTTGTATTGTTTTATGGACTTCGAGATTGGATACTGTTCGTAACCTCCATATCCTTCTTTTACAAATTCTGTATTAGTTGCGATCATTTCCTGCCCTCGAGTATACCTTGGGTTAACTCTTGCTTATGTGCAAGTCGCTGTCTAGTCATTCAACATAACATTTAATTCCATGTTTCATTACATCTATTTCCATCATTTGCAAATGAGATTACATTCTTGAAATATAAGTCAAGACAATATTGTTGCTTTTTTACGCTGAGTGAATATCAAAATTAAAAAAAAAAAAAAACTTTTAAAACTAATTTATAAAGAGTTTGAATAAATTGAAATAATTTAATCAAATAGTGTTTTACTATAGACACATATTTTTCAATAAAGTTACTGCTTGGAATGATTGTTTCCAGGACATTTATTAAATCTATAAGATCGCCATTAATGTCTTTCTTCGTGATGTGAGATTACGCAATGTATAGATAGTGCTGGTATCTCATTTAAGGGTATTGGGCCTATCGGCCAGTAACACAGATACCTGAAAACATGTAGTGTGTTGTTGATTCTTATTATCAGTTCATTTTTGTGCTGAAATGTCAAATAAAGTGTCCATATAAAACAATTGATAAAAGAGTAGGCCTTTCGATTGACGATATATGAAATTTGTTCATAGGCATAATTATTATATTCATTTTCAAAAAGAAGGAAAACGAATCACAGTTAAATACTTTGTATGAAATAATTCTAGATAGAATTTTTAAAAATATTTTATTTACAATTATCCCCCCAGGAAAGTCATGGTGGTTTTTTTTTATTTAAATGTCTTAAGGTGTAAAGAATAATAATAATGATGCATCATATTCCTAAATGTACACTTGTTTTTGTTTACTTTTAATTAGAGATGGCAATTTGTAACCGGTTAACGGATTACTCGGTCGGAACGATCCCCTTGAGTTAGAAAATATGTAATCAGTTAGTCGGAAAAAATAAAATTTATGTAAATTTTTGCAAATTTTGATAGAAATTCATTTTATAAAAAAATCTTTGGACAAACGTTGATAATTCAGCGTTTTCCAAGCTGTCTTGGATGTTATTATCGTTCTCCGGATTGAGATTATAGGGTAATAAGCCAATGTGTGTTTGAAGTGATTATTACTGTTAAAACACTATGTCGTTACCCTGACTGTCCTGCATTTCTTTAATGATGATTAAATCACCGTTGAGAACTGAGAATTGGTATGTTTGTTTATTTTACAGTCATCTATCAAATAAATTGCAAAACAAACTTTGTAAATCAAGTGATGTATTTAAGACTAAGTATTAATTATGGTGACAACGCAACTGGTGACAGCTGGAAAAAATATCAATGATTCCATTCTCAAACATGATTTGTGATTTTCTGTGTTTTTCCTCCATTCTTTTTGAAACTTAAATAAAATATGTTTACTTTAAAAAAAAGTCAAATAAAATCAATTATGTATGTAGACTTTATCAGTCTTCTTGTGTATACAATAGATCTACATAGGAAAAAGAGTTAAGAAAATGTGTATTTTGATACGGTTAACCGGTTAATCGGTCGGAATGTATTGCGGTTAACCGATTAGCAATTCTGTATTCGATTGCCAATCCTAGTTTAAAGGTTACCGTCTCTATTTATATGTTTATATTTATAACAGAAAAGTACACTGTATACTGCTGCATCTTTTTCTGATTTAACCAATGAGTATTATAAAATCTCGCTGATGAATAAACACATAACAACATATGTGCTCGTAACTTCATCGACACGGGCTAATCGTGAACACTGAATTTCACCGCATATTACAGTGTATATGTAATGGAACCGATATCGAAATGACATTATTGTATATCTAAGGTTTACACTACCTATTTAGAAATTTGAAGAACAGTTGTGATGGAATTACATGTAGTGATTTCATGAATAAAAATATTTGAAAAATTATTTGACGCTATTTCATTCAAAATTACTAAAAACAGACGTATTATAGAATTAATATTGCTTAAAGGATAAAATTTATCATATAATTCGATAATACTTAGAAAAATATATTATAAAACTTGTATAATTGTATTCATAATATAATTGTTTTGGAACCCCTGCCCCTTTCCCTTTGGACACGATTTAAACGGTATCTTGCCCAGTCAATGTGTAAACGCGGTCTCAGGTAGCACTGCGATCAAAACTTACAAAAATGTAACGCAGAAAGGATTCACATACTGCAAAGGGGACAAGGAGAGATGTTTTGCCAAACACCGATATATAAAAGCGGTTAAATTCTGGATTGATAGATACCCAGTCTTACTACAGGGTTGTTTTGAGCAAGAATTCATCTTAGAAGGATTAAGAATTATACTTCAAAACAATACATTTGCCTTCGGAATAGAGCATTTTATTCAAAGCAAAGGAACAGCGTTGGGAACAAAAGTAGCTCCCACGTATGCCACCTTAACTTTGGGATACCTTGAACAAAAACTCCATCAACGACTTGTCACTCTATGGGGAGAAGAGGACGGTGAAGCTATAACATCAAAGTGGAAACGATTTTTAGATAACTGTTTCATTCTTTGGAATGACAACATGGAGAGATTATCAATTTTCCACCAATTATTAAACGACTTATATTCCAACATTAAATTTACCATGGAAAGCAGCGATATGGAATTACCTTTCCTTGACGTTCTTGTTATCAAAGAAGATACCAAACTTTCAATGGATATCTTCTACAAATCAGCTGACACCCACCAGTATTTACATTTTGGATCCTGTCACCCTCATCACACAAAAACAGCAATTCCATACAATCTTTCTAGACGTGTATGTGCTATTGTTAGTGACGAAAACACCAGAGATATCCGACTGAAAGAACTCAAGTTATACCTTTTAAAACAGGGATATCCTCAAAACCTGATAGATAACGGAATATTGGAAGCCAAAGGATATGAACGGTCAGAATAACTGTCTACAAAAACCCAGGAAAATAAAACGGATATAATTCCATTTGTGCATACCCACAATCCAAGGAATCATAATTTGACCTCTATAGTACACCAACTTAACAAAGTTCTGAAAACGGACCAGTCAACACAACAAATATATAAAGATGTAAAATTTATTAACAGCAGAAGACAGCCCAAGTATCTTAGAAGAATTCTGTGTTCGTCCCATTTTAAGAATAGTTACAAACTGACTAAGTGTGAAGACACGCGTTGTGGGACGTGTACACATATAATGGAAGGATCAACTTTTGACTTTAATGGAATACAATTCACAGTCAATGCAAACATGTATTGTGCCACTAAAAATGTAATACTGTAAGAGCACAAATATTCGTGGGGGATTAAATTTCGTTAATTTCGTTGTTAACAATTATCAACGAAATTAAATACCACACGAAATTTTATATGACTATATATTGAATCGGGTTACTTTCTAAACAACGAAATTAAATCTCCACGAAACTATTCCAGATGACAAAACAACGAAATTTTATCCCCACGAAAATTTGTGCTTCTACAGTATATGTAATTACGTGTGCTGGATGCCAATTTTTATTGTTCGTGTCGTTAGTCATTTTTACTGCTTTATATAAATTTCCATCCGTGACCTTGTATCTACTTCGTAGATCCGACATTTAGGATATACAGTGTTGTTGTATTTTTCGTGCTTATATATATATATATATATATATATATATATATATTGAAAAAGAATGCATATTTGTTAAAAACAGTCAGAAGAAAGAGCACTAAAAATG
>NW_026938463.1:0-8516 GCF_032062105.1 Saccostrea cuccullata
CTCTTTTCGAGTTTGGTATAGAAATGATTGGAATTCCATGGAATTCCAAAACTTTTCCAAACCCTTTGGAAAATCTACATTAGGGAAGAGACATAACCCTCATATGCAGTTGAAAAGTGTCATTGTCAGACACGAATGATTGCATGGTTGATAGACTGTATGTTGTTTCACTCAATATTAAGGAGACGCCACCACCTGGGGTGGGAAGTTAAAAATTTTGTCCTTATAATGTTTGGCACTCGGGGACATTGAGAACTGAGGGATCTTTTTCGTGCAGCACCTACTGCGACACGGGACCCGGTTTATACGGTCTCATCCGGAGGACCGGTCACCACGTCACACAGTGGGATTCGAACCCTCGACATAAGGATAAACTTCTTACTTCGCGACTCTAGAGCATACGCTTTAACTACTGCGCCACGCTGGCGACCCGGACAAGTACTATAGAACATTGAACTCATCACGTCTATCATAAAAATTTGATGTCAGATAACCATTGATGTCATTTTTAGTAAAATATCCAAATATGAAACAGATGTGGCAGACTCTTAGGTATCTTTAAATTCAAGTTCACTGAGATATATTGTGCGACATAGGAATAGAAGTAACTATTTTTTATTGTTTACACATTGATGATGAAACATATGGAGACAATGAACAGATTTCAAGATCAAAAGTCCATAAAAGAATACAAAATAGGAGTTGAACACCTACCTTTAAAACATCAAAGGTGGGATCAGGTTTCATGGAGAAATGAGCATCTCCTGATTACCGGTCACACCTGCCGTGTGCTCTTTGTCATGATCGGGAAATAACGGGAAAATCCATCGTCAATCAGCGTTTAATGAAACATATAGAGATAACGAATAGTATTTAACATTAAACGTTCATAAAACAATACAAAATAGGAGCATATCAAACACGGACCTCCAACACATCAGAGGTGGGATCAGGTGCCATAGGGTGAGGAGTGAGCATCCCTTGCCAACCGGTCACACCCGCCGTGTGCTTCTAGTCATGATCGAGAAATAACGGGAAAATCCGTCGTCAATCCAGTATAATTCCAATCTTAATTTTATTTATTGATTCCATGTGTTTTGACTGGACGAGAACAAATTCAAGAAAAAGTTTACACATCGATGAATTTTTCAACCAGAACTACTTTCTTGACTGTTGTAAAAACAATGAAAACAGATACTTCTAGTCCGTTTTAGCTAAATTATGATTACAAGAAACTTATAATATAAAATGAATGAATGAATTAATGAATGAAAAGGAGATAAACAGGACTGACAGACGGGAATATTATGTTTATGTCACTATCGGATTACAAGTGTGAATTTTTGAAATCGCTGATCATGCTGTCATTTTCTCGACGTTCCATATCAGCTCAGTTGGTATCGTTGTGATAAGGAAAAAACGTACCTCAACTCTTGCCTTTTCAGCATCAAATTATATATTTACATCCTACAAATCCCATATTTCCCTAAATCTTTGAACAAACCAGAGCAAATCGAGGACGTAGTGGTCTTCAACTTTCGTCATGACGTCAACATGGACATGGTCAAGGACGAATTTTTTTGGAGAATACGCCTATTTACGATATTTGTTGACTTAAGCAACATTCAATGAGTTTTTATAAGTTTAATTATTGATTGTTTTGACAAATAAAGTTGAATTTTATCTATATTCATTTTATATACTTTCTTTGCGGCATAAAGTATTCCTACGCCGTACAAAATAACGGATTGTATGGTGGCTTTAAAGAGAAATAATTTTAATAATAAATTAAAAAAATTCGTAATTGGAATTATAAGAATTAAACGTTCTTTTTTCAGAATTTCTGATCGTAACTTGCCTTTTTACTCACAAACTTTACATAAGTGCTTCGCACTTTTATTCAGTTTGTAGTAAAAAGGCAGAGTTTACACATCAATAAATTCTGAAAAAAGAACGTTTAATCCTATAGTAAATAATAGACTAACAATTATTATGAAAAACCCTAATGTAGATTTTCCGCAACTTCCATGGAACTCCAAAGCATATTCCATGGAATTCCATGGAATTTTTGTTCCGCGGAATTCTTAAGAATTCTCCGGAGTATTGGGACGGAACTTTTTTCGGAATGATTTGGAATTTTGAATCAAGCCTGGAAAACAGCGGAACAATGCCAGAATGGAAATTTGCGGAGGAAATCCATGGAATTCTAGGAAATTTGTAAATCTAAGAAATTCCATGGAAATCCATGGAATTCCAGGATTCCAAATTCCAAATACATGAATATTGAAAGAATTAGTGCCAAATAATTACAAAAAAAACTTGATAACATCACAATTTTTCATAGATCAAATCTATATTTTCAAAATAAAAAAATTGTTTCTTTTACAATGTTTTTTGAGAACAATATTGCATATAACTCTCATATGTACAATATAAGCACACTTTCATAAAGTATTCTCACGGAAAGTATTTTACATCAAAGGTTATTTACAGAGAAAAATATGATTACTAGAGAATCAGTCACCTTGGTTAAATTAATGATAATCCTTTTATGATATACATGTATTTAGTAAACTCCAGTCTGCATTTTCTTAAATAAGAAGTTAGTTTTATTAAACGACATTGGCCATGCAATTGGAATGGTCAATGAAACCTCTACAGGGTATACATTTACAATGAACTGCCAGTGGCTTATCATGCTTACTGACTGGTACAAGTTAATGACTTAAGTGACAACACATGTATTACATGCAAAAAGTATGTACTACATAACTATATTAATACAATGATCCCATAAAATCAACAGATGCTATTTTCCCCCAACGTACGTGCCAAAGATCCCAATTAATGAAGACCCAAAACTTCTGATGTGTTTGCTAGAATCACTTCCTCACCGATATCCCATGAAATTAGTAAATGGTTATGTTAGAAGGTTGACAGTTCATCGGTGTCACGAACAGATTCACTTTCAGTACGAAGGCTCAGAAAGTTCTATGTTGATCATTCCAACAGACACTTCAAACTTTCGATCCTTACATGATTTCTGAAAGAAAAAGATAACAGTGAGAATTTCAAAATACATCATACTGATATCCATATAAATATATGACAAATAATAAACTAAAGCTATATAAAACAATTGGTTTTTTTTTTTGACCTGGCAAATCAGTTTACTATAGAATATGAACTAATTCACTATCTTGCAATTTTTTGTTCAAAAATTAGGATTAATTCTGATAAATGTATAAATGTGAAAAGTTTATAGATGACAACATGATGACAGACAACATCAGGCACTGATCAAAAAACTCACTTAGGCCTTAAAATGGTTCAGGTAAGCTAAAACAAAAAGGTTAGAGCTCAAGCTCAATGCCTGACTAACACTGAAAAAGATAATTTCAATTCATGTGATTTTATGATTACTAAAATAATTTTCAGAAATCTTACCTTTTTGGGTTTTTTTTCATACACCTCTTGTCCTTGTGAGCATCCAGATTCCTGTAAAATGCATGTATACTTCATAGTAGATGATTGCTATTTGATCTAAAATAATTCTATGCATGTCTGTGCAGTTTTCATGTTTAGATTACCTGTCAGAATGCATTGTTATAAATTATTAGAATAAGGAATTTAAGCGTGTTAAGAATACAAACCTTTAAATTTTGTTTACTTGGCAAAGTTGCAATAATTTTTTTTAATAGCGAGCGCAGCAAGCGTCGTGAAGCGACGCTCGTGTAGGGAGCTCAATAGACTAACGTGTTCGAACGGAGGAAATTCAGGTTGAAGTCTGCACATTGTTCCAAGAAATTTTTATCTAACCGCGTGAAAAAATTCCAAACTCCCAATAATCCTTTGCGGTGCATAGCAACATGTAGGCTAAAACATAGCAACAACTTACTTGAAAAAATTACAAACAACAATTAATGCAATCTCCATGCCACAAAACTATCGTTTGCATTCGGAGTCAACAGGACTTTTTATTTGATGTCATACTTTCTTCACTTAAACGGCTCAGGTATTTTTGATTTTTTAGGAAAGTTCCGAAACTGGAAAGTGACTTGTTATTCTGTTGTTTTTTTAATGAACTGAGGATAGGCAGTGCAAGTAAAATCTGTGTAAAGGTTTTTGATAGTAAATAACTGCGCTCGCCCCAACGGTGGCACCGTAGAACATATCATTATGCTAATAGACATCACATCACAATAAAATCAGAGTTAGTTTACTTGGTTTGAACGATAATTTGTGCTAGTTCTCACCATATTCACATGCCTAGTGACTGACTGGCTAAGCATGCACATCTACATCCACCAAGTTATCAAACGCCAGCACTAAGGGGGTGGTTACAGGCACAATGCAGCAACAGCTATAAAATAATTAGAATAAGAAGCTGAAATGATCATGAACACGCCTTAAAATATAATATATATAATAATTACATTTTACATCATACTCTGTAAATGTTATCTAGCTCGTCTTGAACAAAGGAACGTATATAGGTAAAATTCTTTACATCAGTTCGATCCCAAACGAGGACATTCGGGTTAAAATCCATGATCTTATTGAGATGTTTAGAGTTGTTAAATAATTATTACAAAATTGAAATAGTGCACTAACGATTTCACCGTCGGGCAGTTTATGTGTGGTGCCCAGATTAATGAACAGTAGCAAAAGCGTTCTTCATTCAAGGACACATAAAATACTTTACAATATTGTACCTACCGTGTCTTAAAATGTCTTCTTCTTCTTCCATCCACTGCTAATCACGATTCCTCTGTTCTAGATACTCTCTTTCCAACTTCCCTTCCGTGCAACATCAACATATCATTCAATATTTTTGAATTTCAGCGTGTTGTTTAAATTAATTGTTCATCGAGCCCGACTTCGATCCCGATGTTATTGTACTATTAGTCGACAGTTAAAAAAATTCTAAGTAATTTTCCACAGTTTTCCAGCGCAGAAAATGGCTAAGTTTTTCATTTTATCATTTTTTCCAAAGAATTCCACTACTTTCCAAACCAAAAAATATGTAAGTCCAATTTTTTTTCCAAATTCCAAAATATTCCAAAAACTTCCAGACACTCTTTTCGAGTTTGGTATAGAAATGATTGGAATTCCATGGAATTCCAAAACTTTTCCAAACCCTTTGGAAAATCTACATTAGGGAAGAGACATAACCCTCATATGCAGTTGAAAAGTGTCATTGTCAGACACGAATGATTGCATGGTTGATAGACTGTATGTTGTTTCACTCAATATTAAGGAGACGCCACCACCTGGGGTGGGAAGTTAAAAATTTTGTCCTTATAATGTTTGGCACTCGGGGACATTGAGAACTGAGGGATCTTTTTCGTGCAGCACCTACTGCGACACGGGACCCGGTTTATACGGTCTCATCCGGAGGACCGGTCACCACGTCACACAGTGGGATTCGAACCCTCGACATAAGGATAAACTTCTTACTTCGCGACTCTCGAGCATACGCTTTAACTACTGCGCCACGCTGGCGACCCGGACAAGTACTATAGAACATTGAACTCATCACGTCTATCATAAAAATTTGATGTCAGATAACCATTGATGTCATTTTTAGTAAAATATCCAAATATGAAACAGATGTGGCAGACTCTTAGGTATCTTTAAATTCAAGTTCACTGAGATATATTGTGCGACATAGGAATAGAAGTAACTATTTTTTATTGTTTACACATTGATGATGAAACATATGGAGACAATGAACAGATTTCAAGATCAAAAGTCCATAAAAGAATACAAAATAGGAGTTGAACACCTACCTTTAAAACATCAAAGGTGGGATCAGGTTTCATGGAGAAATGAGCATCTCCTGATTACCGGTCACACCTGGCGTGTGCTCTTTGTCATGATCGGGAAATAACGGGAAAATCCATCGTCAATCAGCGTTTAATGAAACATATAGAGATAACGAATAGTATTTAACATTAAACGTTCATAAAACAATACAAAATAGGAGCATATCAAACACGGACCTCCAACACATCAGAGGTGGGATCAGGTGCCATAGGGTGAGGAGTGAGCATCCCTTGCCAACCGGTCACACCCGCCGTGTGCTTCTAGTCATGATCGAGAAATAACGGGAAAATCCGTCGTCAATCCAGTATAATTCCAATCTTAATTTTATTTATTGATTCCATGTGTTTTGACTGGACGAGAACAAATTCAAGAAAAAGTTTACACATCGATGAATTTTTCAACCAGAACTACTTTCTTGACTGTTGTAAAAACAATGAAAACAGATACTTCTAGTCCGTTTTAGCTAAATTATGATTACAAGAAACTTATAATATAAAATGAATGAATGAATTAATGAATGAAAAGGAGATAAACAGGACTGACAGACGGGAATATTATGTTTATGTCACTATCGGATTACAAGTGTGAATTTTTGAAATCGCTGATCATGCTGTCATTTTCTCGACGTTCCATATCAGCTCAGTTGGTATCGTTGTGATAAGGAAAAAACGTACCTCAGACTCTTGCCTTTTCAGCATCAAATTCATATATTTACATCCTACAAATCCCATATTCTCCCTAAATCTTTGAACAAACCAGAGCAAATCGAGGACGTAACAGTATTCAACTTTCGTCATGACGTCAACATGGACATGGTCAAGGACGAATTATTCTGAAGTATACTTGTGCTTACGATATTTGTTGACTTAAACAACATTCAATGAGTTTTTATAAGTTTAATTATTGATTGTTTTGACGAATAAAGTTGAATTTTATCTATATTCATTTTATATACGTTTCTTTGCGGCATAAAGTATTCCTACGCCGTACAAAATAACGGATTGTATGGTGGCTTTAAAGAGAAATAATTTTAATAATAAATTAAAAAAATTCGTAATTGGAATTATAAAATTAAACGTTCTTTTTTCAGAATTTATCGATGCGTAAACTCTGCCTTTTTACTCACAAACTTTACATAAGTGCTTCGCACTTTTATTCAGTTTGTGAGTAAAAAGGCAGAGTTTACACATCGATAAATTCTGAAAAAAGAACGTTTAATCCTATAGTAAATAATAGACTAACAATTATTATGAAAAATGTCAGTCAGTATTTGACTCAATAATAAATTGTATTTGTTGACAAGGTCATGGTATTGACACACCCCTAATGTAGATTTTCCGCAACTTCCATGGAACTCCAAAGCATATTCCATGGAATTCCATGGAATTTTTGTTCCGCGGAATTCTTAAGAATTCTCCGGAGTATTGGGACGGAACTTTTTTCGGAATGATTTGGAATTTTGAATAAGCCTGGAAAACAGCGGAACAATGCCAGAATGGAAATTTGCGGAGGAAATCCATGGAATTCCAGGAAATTTGTAAAATCTAAGGAATTCCATGGAAATCCATGGAATTCCAGGATTCCAAATTCCAAATACATGTACAATGAATATTGAAATAATTAGTGCCAAATAATTACAAAAAAAACTTGATAACATCACAATTTTTCATAGATCAAATCTATATTTTCAAAATAAAAAAATTGTTTACTTTACAATGTTTTTTGAGAACAATATTGCATATAACTCTCATATGTACAATATAAGCACACTTTCATAAAGTATTCTCACGGAAAGTATTTTACATCAAAGGTTATTTACAGAGAAAAATATGATTACTAGAGAATCAGTCACCTTGGTTAAATTAATGATAATCCTTTTATGATATACATGTATTAGTAAACTCCAGTCTGCGTTTCTAAATAAGAAGTTAGTTTTATTAAACGACATTGGCCATGCAATTGGAATGGTCAATGAAACCTCTACAGGGTATACATTTACAATGAACTGCCAGTGGCTTATCATGCTTATGTACTGGTACAAAGTTAATGACTTAAGTGACAAACACATGTATTACATGCAAAAAGTATGTACTACATGACTATATTAATACAATGATCCCATAAAATAAACAGATGCTATCTTCCCCCAACGTACGTGCCAAAGATCCCCAATTAATGAAGACCCAAAACTTCTGATGTGTTTGCTAGAGAATCACTTCCTCACCGATATCCCATGAAATTAGTAAATGGTTATGTTAGAAGGTTGACAGTTCATCGGTGTCACGAACAGATTCACTTTCAGTACGAAGGCTCAGAAAGTTCCATGTTGATCATTCCAACAGACACTTCAAACTTTCGATCCTTACATGATTTCTGAAAGAAAAAGATGACCATTGAGAATTTAAAATTGCATCATTATTGATATCCATATAAATATATGACAAATAATAAACTAAAGCTATATAAAACAATTGGTTTTTTTTTGACCTGGCAAATCAGTTTACTATAGAATATGAACTAATTCACTATCTTGCAATTTTTTGTTCAAATTAGGATTAATTCTGATAAATGTATAAATGTGAAAAGTTTATAGATGACAACATGATGACAGACAACATCAGGCACTCATCAAAAAACTCACTTAGGCCTTAAAATGGTTCAGGTAAGCTAAAACAAAAAGGTTAGAG
>NW_026938464.1:0-8489 GCF_032062105.1 Saccostrea cuccullata
TTTTTTCAGCAGATTGTAAGCAGTCTTTTTAAGTTTTTTTGACATATTGTCGGTAAATCTAAATACAAAAGTGGGTCAAATGTGTATGAATTATCTATTCAAGTGCAGTGTAGTTGTAATCCGAATATTTTTTAAAAAAATACCCTAGATGTTTTCTAGTTTTTAACAAAACAATTAAATGTCAAACAAAAATAATTTGAAATGAGGAAATTCTTCTGTTTCGTGACAGAGAATATTAAAACAAGTGTCTATCTATATTTTCCCAATTTTGGGAACTTGTAAATGGTGTCATATTTTCCTTTTGGTATTTAAATGGGAATTCGACTATTTAAGATTTAAGCTAGTAAATGCAAAATAATTCAACAAACCTCAGGTACATACATGCATCTAACAAAGCTCAGGTACATTATTATCTATTTATTTATTCATTCATTCAGTTGTGAACTTGTTAATGGTGTCATATTTTCCTTTTGGTATTAAAGTAAGAGGAATATAGATAGACACTTGTATAATTCCTCTTACTTTAATACCAAAAGGAAACAGTGTGTTAACAGTACTACCCCACAAAGGGTTTTCCTTTCCATTTCTTCTTTGGGCTTTCCCAAGGAAAAAGTCAATATAATTCAATAATTTACATATTACATGTTTTATCAAATTGAGCATAATATGCTCAGGTGACCATGTAAACCATGGGCCTCCATTTAATAATATTTCATATCCTTAATTCATTACTAGTCTGAATTAAACAACAGAATTAATTAATGATGTAAATAAGGTTTGAAAAAAGGGGGGGGGGGGGGGTTATAAATTTTTGGCACATAATTGGAACTTTTTAAATCTATTTTCTCATATCTATAAATCAACAAATAATATTATTCAAATTAGTGTAAAGATTTTTTGATGAATTTTTCAAAATGTGCAAAGTTTATTTATATTTGACAAGGCAGTTCTAAACTTCTTTAAAGCTGCCATATACATGTATACACAATCAATTTATCAACCCCCACCCCTCTCCCATCAACACACACACACAAACACACCTAATTTGCCTGTTTTTGGAAATAGGCCTAATGGAAAGTTAAGATAAAACATCTTTCATAAGTTATAATTTTCAATTTATTCTTGCACTATACATGTATTTGAACACCTGCATCACATTGGGTTTTCCCCCGTACCCAACTTAAGTACTAGTTTTACCATTGGCATTATCATTTTTAGATTTCACTGCACGTGCAGTAGGCTACTAGTGTGGTATACATATCGTTGCATATAGGAATTATTTCATTTTGTGTTTTAATTGGATTATATTTCATAAAGATTACAGGCCCTAAATAATGACAATCGGTAAGTACAAAGTTTTGGTATAGATTTGGGTAAAATAGTCTGAAATGCAAACAGTTAGGTTAATTTTAAAGGATCAAAGGTACCGATGCTTTGAATTTGAAGAGTTACCCCCCGTTATCAACGTTACATTCAGTTACAAGATCCAGAATTTTTTTCTGGGACTGGGAGGGGGGGGGTTTCCAGACCAGAATTTCCTGAGAAGCTAAAAAAAAAAAAAATAAGTTATGTTTGGGTCTGTTTTCTAAGGTGGAGGGACACTTAGGGCATACAAACATTTTTATTTCCTCCAGTATATATTATAGTCCTGAAAATTTCCCAAAGGGGGGGGGGGGGGGTGAGAGGGCGATCAGCCAATCCACTCCCTGTCCCTGTAATGACAAATGATCATGTGACTCCTAAATAGTTGGAAAGTTTTTCCATTTGACTCTCCATAATTTTGTTTCTTGTGTTATTATGTTATGTAAATTTAATGGTATAAAGGTTATGAATTAACCCCTGGAGGTCATTCCCACTCCTAATGAGCTGGAAATGTTCACAATATGACTGCATTAAATTAAATAAAAGTGCATCAATGATAAGATTACTTGACATTTTTTTCATGAATTTGTGTCAACTTATCTTCTGGCGGCGGCCTTAACGAGTTGATCCTGATATTTAAAGTCTTAAACTTTTTTATTGAGTATACTTAGTTTCTACACACATAGCTTATTAAAAATCAAATCAAAAATGGGGGTCAATATGCTTGTGTTGGCGGTACAGTACATTAAATATGACCTTATTGCACTGAAATTTGTGTCTTAGTTAAAAATTAATTTTTTGACGTTTTCCCTCCAATATTTTTATCCAATTATAGCATGAAACAAAATGAACTCTTATTTTGTTTTAAAAAAGACACTTAATTATTGTGACTACGAAAAAGTTTCAAATTCCTTCGCATAATCAATTATTTGACCTTTCTGCACTAATAAAAAGTGATTTTTCTGGCACTGAAAATTTAATAAGCAAGAAAATTATGGTAAAGTCTTAAACTTTTTCTGTTTTGAAACAAATAGGTCAAATTTTCTTGAATTTTTAAAAGAACATCCAAAATGGGGGTATATGATGTAAATTTTCAGATATTACTAAAAAGGGGTCAATTTTACGTAAAAATTGGCTCAATTTTTTCCTGGATTTTCAGAATATATTTACTATTATTTGTCAAACTTTGTTGATAGAATTCATAAGTAATAATTGAATAGATATTTCAGAACCACATAACCTTTCACTGCTAAAATATTTGGGGCAACCAGGATGGAAAAATGGGAATCAAAATTAACAGTACTGTTATAGTTCAAAATGGAAAAAACTGATCATTTTGTCAAAAAACCTTTCCCGCCACAAAATATAGTCCCTAGCTTAATTCTTTTAATAATTTTAATCTCTTTTTTTTTATTGAATATAGTTAAATTTGCACTGTAGAATTAAATTTTAATGTAAGAACTTATAAATGATGCAGAATTTTAGAAATAAAGGACCTGACCAAAATACTCTCAAAATCTGGGATAGCCCCTTTAAGAATGGGAATAAAATCATTCAGAGATGGACCACATTAAACTATTTGTAAAATTTTTTTTTTTTAATGTAATAAAGTATATTTTGCATACATAAGCAAACAGGGGTCTGGGAAGGGGTAGGGGAAGATGAGTTAATATTTTTTTATGTCTTAATGGTTGAAAACTCCTAAAATAAATGTTGACCTCAAATCAAACTTGTCCTCATTATTTTTCAAGTGGTGGTGTCTCCTATATGAAAAATTCCTAGAGGGATTTTTAATAACAAACAAAATGACATAAAAACACAATTTGATTTGCGTTAAGAAATATCAGGGGATTTTTTCCATCATAAATCTTCTTCTCAAGAACAGCAAGGGCATTATTTCCCTTTGGGGAAAGGGAGGGGACGTTAAATCTCATTTGTCTGTCAGTTTGTACATTTTATTGACAGCTTTTAAACCCTTTGGGCATAACTTTTGAATAATAAGAGATACTGCTTTCCTATTTCACATGTACATTCCACAAAACTTTCTAAATATACTATGATTTTTTAACCCAAGTGAGACCTTGACCCTAAAGTTTTACCTACTTTCCAAAAAATAACATTTTAAATTGATCAATTTGAAAGAGAAAAGAAAGGGCATTCAAATTATACATGTTTATTACATGTGAAACGACTTTTCTAAATATATCATTACTTTTGACTCTGTGACCTTACCTAAAGTTTAACCTCTTTTTAAAAATATTATATTGTATATATAAATTTTGATTCAAAAGAGATATGACTTTTATATTTGACATGTACATTACCTGCAACAAAATGTTTCAGAACATGCTATGATTTTACCCCTTTGACCTAATTTTCAAAAATTGATATATGATATGGGTGCATATTCAATGACATAATATGCCATAAATTATGGCATCCCTTTTTCTAAATCACAGAAAGCAGAGGACCACAATTCTTTGAATTTGCTTGTATAATCTTGATAGATGGAAACATCGTCATATAATGTAGATTCAAGTTTTTTATGCCACACCATGATTAGGAATACATGTATAGTTTTTGTCATGTCCGTCCTCCCCCTTCCATCTGTTTTCCATTGGGCTCAAAGAAACTTTCTAGATATTTTTATCAAAGTTCATATGTTGATGCATACTGATGTAAATATCCAACTGCAGCAATATATTTTGACTTTGACTTTTCCTTTTACCTTCACGTAACTTTTCTTTAAAGAGGCTGGGTGGTTGCGGCCATTTTAACTATTTTGATCTCCTTTAGAAGAAGAGCTCCATATAAAGGTATAATAAAAATGATAAAATGATCAAATTTTAAAACTAAAATTTATGAAATTTTTTTTTTTGCCAAATGATAGTTACGGGTTAAGATATCATATCCCCAAATTTAAGTTATAACCGGTGGTTAATAAAAAAAAAATTTTTACCCCCAGCCTACTTAAATTACTGTTTTGCTTTATTTTAAAGAAACCATTAATTTGTGTAAAAACTTTACATGATGATACATACTTATGTAAGCTTTACAATACTTCACTCTTTTTTACCTTGACCTTTCCTGTGACCTTTACCTCACTTTTCTAAAATTAATGTCTAAATCATTTTGGTAAACAAATTTAAAATATATTTATCAAACTTCATATGCTGATACATACTGCTGGACTATTAATCATCAACTTATTTTGACCTTGAATTTTCCTTTGACCTTGACCTCACTTTTTAAATTTGTGTTTATCTAAGTTTTAAATAAACCATTTTATAGTTTTATCAAACTTCATATGCTAATAGTAAATTCATACTGATGTAAGCTTTTTAACTGCAACAATTAACTTTTTGGGCCCCTTTCCTTTCCTTTTACCTCTCTTTTTTTTAGAAAAGTGTTAAGGTAAGTTTCAAAATCATTCAAGATATTTTTATCAAACATAATATGCTGATAACTTCGTCAAAAACTTCACCTTGCACATTCCTCTGACCTTGATCCATCCTTTTTAATTTGTATTTTGCTTAGTTTTAAAGAAATAATTTAAGACATTTTTATGTTTACATGCACTTATACATAATTTGGTAGGATTTTAATTTAAAATTTATTTAATTTTAGTTTTAATTTAAAGCTTTAAGATATTTTCAACAAACTTAATACGCTAATACAAATTTTCCTGTAGCATGAGTAATATACATCCAGTGGGACATTCATTCCTTTTTAGACATATTTCTATTTTTTAAAATAAACCTAAAGGCTAGGTCAGGCCACAATTAGACATTAAACATTCCCAAAACCCTTCTGCACATCTCATGACACCACCAACCTCTTCCAAAGATGATTAGGCTACTGTGTAAAATGTAAGAGGAGTTCAGGGAAAGGGGTTTTTTCATAAAAAAAGTCATTTTTCGACCCCCCTTTTACCCCCGGGGCAAAATAAAATTCCGAAACATTACTGCACATCAACATGACACCACCAACCATCTCTCCAAAGATGATTAGGCTACTGTGTAAAATGTAAGAGGATTCGGGAAGACGGGGCTTTTTGCATAAAAAACGTATTTTTTACCCATTTTACCCCCGGGGCAAAATAAAAATTTCCCAAAAACCCTTTCTGCACATCTACATGACACCAACAACCATCTCCCTAAAGATGATTAGGCTACTCTGTAAAATGTAAAGGAGTTGGGAAGCGGGGCTTTTTGCATAAAAAACGTCATTTTTCGACCCCCATTTGACCCCCCCGGGGGAAAATAAAATTCCGAAACCTTATGCACATCTACATGACACCACAAACCTTCTCCCCAAAGATGATTAGGCTACTGTGTAAAATGTAAGAGGAGTTCAGGGAAGAAAAGTGTGACAGACGGACGGACGGACGGACGGACGGACGGACATGAGTAACAACAATATACCCGAACTTTCTTTTGAAAGTGCGGGTATAAATATGACACCATTTACAAGTTCACAAATGAATGAATGAATGAATGAATGAAGGGATTAGATAGACATTATTTTAATATTCTCTGTCACAAACAGAACATGCCTCATTTCAATTTTTTTTTTTTTGACATTTCAATTGGTTTGTTAAAAACTAGACAATAAGCCTATAATTGACTGCAGTTCTTTTTTTCGTTAACTTAGTCTGTTCCAAAGCAAATGAATTTTATCAACACACTTGAAAATTTTGTCTTCTGGAAGTCTACATTCCATTTTAGTTGAATCTAATTCATAACCTAGATATGTTATCACCTGTTTTAGACCACATGTTTTTTTAAGTGAAATAGGCACCCCAATAACTGTACACATATTTAGAAAAGTTTGAGCTTGTAAAGACATTGTGTAGGTGATTTGTCTACAATAATAAAGTCATCCAAAACATGTGATATGCAAGATATCCCAAGTTTATTTTGCGCAATGCATTGTAAAGCTGTTGAAAATCGTTCAAATATCTTACAAGATGAACTTAAACCAAACTGCAGACAGGTATGGAAATAGTATTTATTTTCCCATTTAAACCCAACAAATTTTAACTGTGTATGGTGTAGGTTAATCATTCGAAATTCTGACTTAATATCTGTTTTACAGCAGAATGCACCTTCCCCACATTGTTTTATAAACTGAATAGCATCTAAAATAGATGCGTATTGAACAAATGACTCATCAGGTGGTATGCCATCATTAATTGAATGGTTATCCGGATATCATAAGTGATGAATCATTCTATATTCCCCTGGATCTTTCTTTTCAACTAAACCTAATGTTGAACATTGTAAATTAGGGATAGGCTTACTTTTAAAGGGGCCCTGTACCCTACCTGCCATAATTTCTTTTTGTATTTTTTGATCAATAATTTCAGGTTTTGCGAGTGCAGAATTCAAATTCTTGGACTCTATCCCTAAACATTCTCCTTCGAATCCTAAATAAAATCCATTAGCAAAACCATCAATTAAATATTTAGTTCCATATTCATCGTAACCAGAAAACCATTGAGCAAGTCTATTTGCCTTGATTGGAGTAGGGCCTTTGTTTGGAAGATGAGTTTGTTTTTTGTTTGGGTAGATTGTTTATTTGTATTGCTTGTTTGGTTTTGGTATTTTTGCATGACACGAAAGGGATGCTTAGTTGATTTTGTGCAGTGAACAAATGGGTGAGCCCCTGAACAGTTATAACATCTATGTTGAAATCGACAGGACATCCCTGCTTGACAGTGCTTACCTGAGTGATATTGGAAGCAGGCTCCTTTGGGCATTGATTTATACTGTACGTCCTTATTACCCTTACTTAGTTTATTTGCCTGGCTTGTTGTCAGTCTGGCGTTAACATACAACTCCATGTGGACATCTCCCCAGGCAACTTGTCCCTGAGTGACTAGTGTTCTAAAGTCCCTATCATAATTTTTCCAATTACCCTTTGCATCTGCTATTTCCCTGACAGCTTCTAAATGCTTTGCCAATTTGGCTTGTTGTTCGGGATATTTCATGCAATAAATTGCTAAAATCTGTTCCATGCTGTAAGCCAGTCATACATGGAAGAGACAGATGTGTCATCTAATGAATTGTTGTCTACCTGGTGTATTGTTAACTTACCGGGACTGTCACCATCTTCAACTTGAAGAGAAAACTTACCTTTCTTTTGTTTATACTTAGACAGCAGTTTTACGAAGTCAACGTACTGGTTTGACCAAATTTTGGACTTGAGTTGATCAGAAACCCTAGCATCTAATGGAACTGCCGTACTGACAAAACCACTGGGACTCTTACCTACTATTTTTTCAGTATGGTTAATGACCAAGGCTTCAACCGACTGTTTGATAACTTGGTCATTGGGTGCACATGCAGAGCCGATTCTTGCCCACAATTAACAGAATTAGTTATGTTTGGATTATTAATGACAGGAGGCCCCACAGTATTATTACTAATACTCCCCTGACTATTGGCTGTGGTGCTGCTGGTCACATTGCTGATGAGCGTTGTCAGCTCCTCTCTGATAGCCGCAGTGACCCACTGCGTTTCTTGTCTAGTGATCGTGTCCAGGTCTTCCGGGGACAGAGGTGTAGCTGTCGCCACCGGTTCCGTATTTGATACCTGTACACGTCGTCTTTTACTGTGTTGGGAGACAGGTATGAGTACTGCTCGAGCTTTGGTTGATTTTCTCTTACAGTCCCTGAAACGTTCTACTTTCCCATTTTTCCGTTCGCTCACCGTTCGTTCACCGTTCGTTCAGCTTTCGTTCACCGTTCGTTCAGCGTGTGTTCACCGTTCGCTCTCCGTTCACAGTTTTGCGTTCACCGTTTACCGTGCGCTCGCGTTCACCGTTCACAAAACGTTCACCATTCGCTCTTCGTTCCGTTTACTCTGCGTTCACCGTTCACTTATCGTTCAGTCTTTATTGTCATTCGGAACTCCGAAGTGAAAGGACTTATCTTTTTTATGGTAAGGATTTACACGTTTTTTAATTAAATAACTAAGATATCGTGTTTGAAGAATAATTATTTCAATGAAAAAAGTATCTACGATATTTATATTTCTATTATTTTAACTTAGCTGTTACTTTATCCAAAAAATATCCCTGGAAAATACATGTAATACATTAAGAACCTACATGTAAGTAGAACG
>NW_026938465.1:0-8422 GCF_032062105.1 Saccostrea cuccullata
AATTTTGTATGCAGATATATCACATGAATATCTGGGTCAAGTTCTGTTTTGGGTACATCGCACCAGTTTTCACAGAGTTATGCCCCTTGGACTTTGAAAAGTTCCAATTGTTTGCAGTTTCCGTTCATTTTCTTTGCAACCGTTGTACATATTGAAATGAATTTTTTTATACAGATATATCACATTAAAATCTAGGTCATGTTCTGGTTTAGGCATGATTGCACCATTTTTGACAGAGTTATACCCCTTGGACTTAGAAAAATTTCAATTATTTGCAGTTTCCGTTCATTTTCTTCACAACTGTGCACATGCTGAGATGAAATGTAGTATACAGATTTATCAGATGAATATCTAGGTCAAATTCTTTTATGGGTACAATCGTGTCATTTTTGACAGAGTTTTGCCCCTTGGAATTGGAAAAATTCCAATTTGGGGGAGGGGGCATAAGTGTTTTACAAATTTTCATTTCAGATGTATTATTGTTTACATGCTTTTCCATCGAATAGAATTTTATTTCAATAATAAATAAAATTATCAATTTTATTTAAAATACTCAGTATCCAACAGAGTGCTCACACAGACGATATGCCGCTAAGTGCTTGCATTTCGTGACATAACTTTATATAAATTTAAATTCTCGCAGTATTCTGAGTTTTACATTAATTCAGTATTCATTATTGTTGTGCTAACTTTTACTTGAGCCCATTTTAAAATACAAAAAAAAAAAAATATCAACCATTTCTTAAGTCATAAAACATGTATATATTTTTTTTTAAATATCCTAAAATTTTCTCTGTAGAAAAACGGCAATAAAGAATGTGTTTAAAATGTAATATTTCAAGCAAAGCCAAGAATCTTGGATACTTTTTGAAGGTAATCAATGTACTGTTTTCGCATCAACGTTATTTCTTATAAGTCTTAGAGGATTACTGATATATTAATTTAACAAAACTTGTCTATTCTTTTTTGTTGATAATATCTGGAATATATATGGAAGAATAATTTATTTTTTCTCATAATGACAATAATGCGAATTTTCCTTGGCGATGTGCTTTTTTTTAAGCCGTAGAATTCTTTTTGAATATAATAAGGTGATTTATTAATATAATTAAAAATGCCTATTATGCCACAAAGTGACCACATAGACGATATGCCGCTAAGTGCTTGCATTCCGTGACATAACTTTATATAAATTGAAATTCTCGCAGTATTCTGATTTTAACATTAATTCAGTATTCATTATTGTTGTGCTAACTTTTACTTTAACCCATTTAAAAATACAAAAAAATAACCATTTCTTATGTCATAAAACAAAAATATTTTCTTTATAAATATCCTGAAATTTTCTCTGTGAAGAAACTGCAATAAAGAATTTGTTTAAAATTTAATATTTCAAGCAAAGCCAAGAATCTTGGATACTTTTTAAAGGTAATCAATGTACTGTTCTTGCATGAACGTTACTTCTTTTAAGTCTTACAGGATTACTGATATATTAATTTAACAAAACGTGTCTATTCTTTTTTGTTGTTAAATTTGTATGAAAGAATTATTTATTACTTCTCATTATGACAATAATGCGAAGGAAAGAGAAATTTCATAGGTGATGTCCTTTTTTAAGCAGTAGAACTAATTTCGAATTAAATAAGGTAAGTTATTACTACATGTAGTAATATAATTAAAAAATGCCTATTATGCCACAAAGTGACCACATAGACGATATGCCGCTAAGTGCCTGCATTCCATGACATAAATACATTCAACTCTGACATTAAATTTACAATATGAGTTAATTTTTTGCTCTTGATCTGTACCTTTAACTTTTATGCATTTAAAATTTTGGCAAGCGGGGAAAAAATCAATCGTCTTTTAATTTTGCCATTTTTTAAAAAAACATATACATTTTTTTAAAAAACATGCTACATTTTCTCTGTTTATAATTATAATATTTCAAGCAAAGGCAAAATCTTGGATACTTTTTAAAGGCAATCACTATACTGTATTCGTATCAACATTATTGCTATTAAGGTTAGAGGGTTATTGATATTTTTCTAACGTAACTCGTCAAATTTTTGTTGTCAAATTCTGTAGAAAAATAATTTATTACTCTTCCCTTATAACAAAAAGGGGATTTTCATCGCAGATGTGTTAATGTTTACATGTTTTTCCATCGAATAGAATTTTATTTGAATAATAAATTATCAATTTTGTTTAAAATACTCAGTATGCCACAGAGTGCTCACACAGTCGATATGCCGCTAAGTGCTTGCATTTCGTGACATAACTTTATATAAATTTAAATTCTAGTATTCTGAGTTTAACATTAATTCAGTATTCATTATTATTGTGCTAACTTTTACTTGAACCCATTTAAAAATACAAAAACATATATCAACCATTTCTTAAGTCATAAAACATGATGTATATTTATCAAAGACCTATGTATATAATAAACAAATGCTACGTATTTAAGTTTAATGTTTTATTCGAGTTGGCAGGTATTGTCCACAGTGGTCTACACAACAGTGGGGCACCCCAAAAGGGCATACCCCCAACATCAACATAAGTTGTGCCCTCCCTGACGGGAAAAGTAGCACGCTGGGTTGACCTCATTCGTGCTACGGACACATTTCAACACAAATTATCTTTTATAATTATATTATTTTGCTTTAGCTTTAAATTGTATAAGATATAATTTCCAAAGTCAACATCACATATATCAACATCAACCATCACATATATCAACATCAACCCCCAAAAAGTAAAAATCAACAGTTCAATGGTTAAATTGAAGGTGACGATTTCGCCAATACGACCACTGTGAAGTATAGTTAACTGTCTTTCCCCGAACTCCTCGAATGGAATTCGCCAAGTTGACCCTTGTCATGCATGGTATTCGGCCAGAGATCATTCCAAAGGTCCCAGAATAAGGAAATAGCAGGCAATTCAGATTAGCATCGCTATTCCTTCAACGAAATCTCTAATATCTGAAAAGACAAAAAAAAAAACCCACAGCAGAAAAAGATTCTGAATAACATTTGCATAACTCTAATAAATTTGGTATAGCCAAACCATGTAAAACAATGAAAAACATTAATTTATTTAAACAAACAAAAGGAGAAAGGGTATATACTTAACACCTAGCTCAAGGGTTGAGGTGGGAGGGTATTTCATAATACAAAAACATAAATCGGATACTTTCATCACCCACCTTTCACTTTCATTGATGCATTGGAAAAGGGGAGATAACCCGTAAACCTAGTGATAAGTACCGACATTTATGGATGGATAAAAAAATTCCCGGCTTATCACATTTATTAGTTTTTTCCACAAAAAGGAGGTGAATGATGACATATAATAAAAGGATAGAGTTTTATAACGGCGCATATTGTGAGATGAACTCAGATATGCGGTATTATCAAAGACCTATGTATATAATAAACAAATGCTACGTATTTAAGTTTAATGTTTTATTCGAGTTGGCAGGTATTGTCCACAGTGGTCTACACAACAGGGGGGCAGGGCAAAATGGCATACCCCCAACATCAACATAAGTTGTGCCCTCCCTGAGGGGAAAAAGTAGCACGCTGGGTTGACCTCATTCGTGCACACACATTTCAACACAAATTATCTTTTATAATTATATTATTTTGCTTTAGCTTTAAATTGTATAAGATATAATTTCCAAAGTCAACATCACATATATCAACATCAACCATCACATATATCAACATCAACCACCAAAAGTCAACCAAATCAACAGTTCAATGGTTAAATTGAAGGTGACGATTTCGCCACATGGGCACCGTAGGTGCCCACCGCCACCTGGTGGGGGGGGAAACTTAATTTTAACCCCCCCAATGGACTCCTAGCCTACTCAAAACCCTCAGCAACCCATCCATCGTGAAGATCACTCTTTCTCATTGCCAACCCACTGTAGAACTATCCTGCATTAAAATAATTCTGGTATCCCTTAAATTTTAAATTTGGGGACAACGCCCCCCTTTCCCTTTTTAATAATATCTTTCCAAGTTACTAGTATATTGTTTTGGGTCTCAGATTCCATTATTAATATCCAGCTGGCAAGAGAAAACTACTACCTGGACTAATGTAAGAAAATTATGTAGAAAATACGTTTTATTTAGTTTCCCCCCTTCCCCCCTTTTTATCTATTTGTTTATAAATTTGAATTTTATTTCTTATTTATTTATTTTTTAGGTGATAAAATACTTTCATGCAGAGATTAGAAACAAGATGCTTTTTAAACCCCCCCCCTTTCCCTTTCAGCATATTATGCTATTCCTTATTGTTGACAAAAATTTTTAAAAAAGTGTTCTCATGCCCAATTTTTTAAACTGCAGAACTGTTTTGTGTATTTGGTACTGTATCTTGCCAGTTCTGAGGGAATGATGTTATACATGTACCACTTATTTTGAAACAACTCTTCAAAGGACCATTTAAAATTGGTTAAATCTTGTATATAATAAGTACCTTTCAAATCAAGACACACAATGGAGGACTTTGTATTTACTGCTCATTTGTAAATGTAGTTGGACTGCAGCAGACATTGAAGGCACATATGACTAAATCCTTTATTCTAAACCCCTTCACAGCTGTTGCTCTATCAAAAATGCATGATTTTTTCACATCTTAAGCCCCCCCCCCCCGCAAAAATATGTTATGGAATAGGTTATTTAAATAATAGACTTCAAAATCTTTTTAAGGCTGTTGAAAATTGATATATGATAGAGAGCATAAAATCTAATATGCTTAGTCAGTGGAAACCTATCCTATATCTAATACCCTAAAATGCTGGAGAAGTTTATCTAATCTTAATACTATGAATCTTGTAACTCCTACATACACACATGTGGATTTGAATTTTGTATCCCCCAGCTAACCTGTATTTGTACCCACTAGCTAATGCATGGATGTAAACTGCATGTACATATATATGCACCGAGTAATGCATCTTAATCCCATATGAGATAAATGTGTAAAGTAACATAAAATAATTATGCTACATGTAACTGCTCAGATGAGAGATAAACACCCATCATATTACATGCAAATGGCACCTGGGTTTGAACTGATATTTTCAATGGGAAAATGCCCCCAGATATGCATATGTGTCTTAATTTCCAACAGTAAGCACATCTATTAGAAAATATTGTAGGAAATGGTTTGTATTGTAACCAAGCCGGTGGAACAATATGTGTTACCCCCCCCCCCCCCCCCCCACCCCCCCCCCCCCCCGTTAGGTAGTTAGGTAATCTTGCCTTTAGTGCTTATTAGTGATAAAGAAAAATAGTTACCTAAACAATTTACGCTTTGCGAGTTTAAAAACTGAGAAATAGAATTTTAACTAAAGCAACTTTTATCTGTGTGAAATAGCAAATCTTAACAACTTAGAGACACAGCAGAAACCAACACTGACAAAAAACCCAATTTGAACCTTATAAGTCTCATTATAACCCTTCCTATTTTATTTATTTATTGATTTATTTATTATTGTTGCATGACCATTCATACAGCATATGCCGTATTAGGAAAATACATAGAAAGTACCAGCACTGTGAGCTGTGTTCAAATGACCTGCATATGCATTGACTGTAGCACCTGAAGAACTCTGTAACTTGTCCCTCATTCCCAATGCCAAATTGCATAACGAGTAAAATTGGTAAAAGTTCAGGAAATTTGAGTTGCAATTCCTATTTTAAGGTTCACTTTCCCCAATGAGAAAGATAACTCAAAGGAATAAATGTTAATTATGTTAATTTCCTAATACTCTTGACAATTTATTTATTTCACGGGGCTTCAATTAGATAAATTATCATTATTTAACTTCTTTTTATAGTCTTTTATTTGTAGAATTGTATTTCAATACCCAAAGTTCTCTTCTTGTATAAAAATTTAAAACCGTGACAGACCCATGTTTTTAGAACATTGTAGGAAATAAAAGCCCATGCTGAAATTAATCTCTGTGTAAATAATCAACATTTGTGAAATAATCTATACATAATGAATTAGTAAAATAAGTTTACCTGATTTTTCATGTTAACTAAAGATTGTACAAAACTTTTCATTTACTAAACACAACTTTATAGGATACAAGGCCTTTATGCTGTTAAGGGGTGAGAAGACATTAAGGAGGCTAGGGGGTCAACAATTATTAACCAATAACCACCAGATATAATTTAAATTTTGGGATATGAAACTTAAGCTGTCAACTATCATTTGGCAAAGAAAAATTTTATAAATTTTCTTTTAAAAATTTTATCAGTTATATCTTTATTGAGCTCTTCTTCTAAAAGGGGATCCAAATAGCCTAGAAATGGCCACAACCACCCAGCCCCTTTAAATGTATGTGTTTATATTGTGTTATCATCAAAACTTTTCAATCAAAGTAAAGGCGCTGTTAAAGAAATTCATGATTATGCTCATGTACATTGGAGACGGCTTCCAAGGAATGAACAGCATGGCCTTCTTTTATTTCCTTTATGTATAATTTTAACTACACCATTGACCAAAATGACAGTGCAACACAGAATATATGCGAAACATGCCCTTCGCCCCATCTTACTTAATCTGAACCCTTTGATATATATTAACCAGCAAAATAGTAGCTAGCCTTGCTATATATTACATGTAGTTAATCAAAATAAAATTTGGGGAATCCTATTTATATCAACTGTT
The DNA here is from genome assembly GCF_032062105.1 of Saccostrea cuccullata. NCBI lineage: Eukaryota > Metazoa > Mollusca > Bivalvia > Ostreida > Ostreidae > Saccostrea > Saccostrea cuccullata. The sequence goes on from NW_026938465.1 coordinate 6,694, forward strand.
ACTAATGAACCATTGAGGTCCTAAATTACTATGCCCACATTGTTATTGTTCTTGTTGAATCTGAAGTTGTCCTCCCCATCAAGCCCCTTAAGAGAAGTGATATCCAATAGGTGAGGATGCTGCTGGTCCTAATATATTATTATTATGTGGATTTGACAGACAATGTACAATTCAACTCTGGTGCATGTTACCTATGCCGGGTATGCCTCCCAGATTTTACAGCCTGAAATTTTTGATTGAATGCTTCCATCCAACTGAATTTTTTGACCAAAATCTATTTACTTTTTTTTAGTCATCATTCATATTTACTTACCTTGAGTTTTGTCGTATAGCATGTGTACAACTGTAAATATGTTTTAACAAATACACATCTTACTTGATGTTTCATTCATATCATAAAATGCATTATTGTAATGTTACATTCAAAAGCACCAAAATTTGTTATGTATTTTACTTCAAACTATTTTATTTCACATTTGATTACTGCCTTTGTCGCAATTGCATATCTTTCATGCCTCTCTTTGGACCCTTGTTAAAGCTAATGGCCTTGATTGAAACTTATATACTTTAATTAGAGCTCTGTCCCTTTGTGAATCTAGCTAAAAACATTTCTAAAGATTTGTCAAACTTTTATTACTTTTCAATCTGTATTTTTTTTTTATTTATTCACTGATTTTAGGACAAAAGGTAGACTGGTATGGCAATGCTAGGGTAACCCTATCCTTGAACATTTATTTATTTATTTATTTATTTATTTTTTAAAACTAAAATTTTAAAAAACTGATAAATGCACCAAACCCAAAGTTACAAAAGCATACTCATACTGTAAGAAATATAATTTTGGACATTCCCATTTTTAAATCCCCTAAAGATAGGCTAAGGGATCTAAGTAACTAAATATAGGCAACCATGTGTACGGATGTTTATTGGCAAATACCTTGAATAACATGGACCGAATAAAGTTGAAGTTCATACCTATTTTTACATTAGCTCATTTTGTTTATATATTATTTCACTAAGTAAGTTTTTATTCATTCAAAATCTGCTGATGAAGTTGGTTATTATTACCACATAGTAATATTGTACCATGTGCCAGTGTTTAAAGCATGGACGGGTGGCAAATCGATCTGTTTCAATCCAATAAAATACTTGCCATCGAGCAATATCAATGTTAATAAGATCATCTTTTTACGTCTTTGACTAAAACTTAACTTTAAAAACTGGAAATTCTTATAAAATATTTCATAATACAAAACATAAATCGGATACTTTCATCACCCACCTTTCACTTTCATTGATGCATAGAAAAGGGGAGATAACCCGTAAACCTAGTGACTAAGTACCGACACTTTATGGATGGATAAATAAAATTTCCCGGGTTATCACATTTATTAGTTTTTTTCCCCAAAAAGGAGGTGAATGATACATATAATAAAAGGATAGAGCTTTGATAACGGCGCATATTGTGAGATGAACTCAAATATGCGGTAATATTTTTAAAATATCCTAAAACTTTCTCTGTAGAGAAACGGCAATAAAGAATGTGTTTAAAATGTAATATTTCAAGCAAAGCCAAGAATCTTGGATACTTTTTTAAGGTAACAATGATGTTTTCGCATCAAGGTTATTTCTTATGAGTCTTAGAGGATTACTGATATATTATTTTAACAAAACTTGTCTATTCTTTTTTGTTGATAATATCTATGGAAGAATAATTTATTTTTTCTCA
>NW_026938466.1:0-8618 GCF_032062105.1 Saccostrea cuccullata
TTCCGTCATATATACATAAACGCCCCTTATTAAAAAAATGCAGTTAATAAACTTTCGGAGTGAAGTAAAATTGTTGATATAATTCATGATGTACCAAACAGGGCTTTTGATTTCAACATTAATTTTGAGAAGGCTGATAAAATACCCTTTAATATTCTCATGTTTTCTGCAAAGGTTAAATTTTAAGGACCAAGATTGAAAATATGTATTGAATTGAAGAATGTGTATATATCACTGCGTGTATGTTTTATTTAGAATATTGTAAGATGTAAACAAAAACAGAATGAAAGAAAAACAGATCCTGTCAGCAGTATTCCTGCTGTTGAATTTGATTCATTACATATATGGTAAGATTCTCTCTCTCTCTCTCTCTTTCTCTCCTTATGCTAAGCGCTTAATATTTTCTTTGGGAATTAAGAGAGTAGCTTAGTTTTTGATACAATTAAGTTTCTTTGTAAAATATAATTACTGTTTTTTTTCCCCGCTTTATGCTTTTCGATGTCCTGTCGATGAATTACTATAAAGTAACTTCTTTCAGGTACATGCACTAAGCCGGTCCTTCCCGCCAACGCGTACGCCTTGACAGAGGATAAGACGTCTTATGCCGTGGGGGAGAAATACACGATCGTGTGTCTCCCTAGCTACACCCTCAATGGGGAGTCAGACTTGATCTGTCAGATCGGGGGCACATGGTCCAGCGCACCCCCTACCTGTGTATCAGATAGTAAGTCATGTGTCTTAATGCTTCATTTTTATTTGTTCTATACTATCCACCACCCCCTTTTTAAAAAAAATATAAAATAGAAGAATATCGTTTCTATTGAGTACGATTTTCTATTAATAGGAGTCAATTTCGTGTTAACGATCGGATGATTAAAAATTTTAACAATTTTGTGTCCATCATGTTTGTAACACAAAAATAGGCTAATATTTTTTATAAAGTCCTGGAGGTATAGAGAATATCTTCCGTTTCCAATTTCCATCCATTGTGATTTAACATATCAGAAAAAATGTCTTCCTCTACATGCTAAAGATGCAGATTATTCATTGGCGTCGGAAGTAAATTGAAAGTGGGGGGGGGGGGCTAAGTGTAAGAAATTTTTTTTGTACCTCCAAAAAACCTGACAAGCAAATAAAAAAAAAAAAAAAGAAATGTCTATTTCCCCACACACGAAAATCCTATTTCGTGGGGGGGGGGGGGGGGGGGGTCGAACTCCAGTACCAAACACCAAAACTTTTCCCAATTTTAACCTGCACTAAGACGTATCTGTGGAAAGTGGGGGGGGGGGGGGGGGCTAAACGTACGAAGATATGTTCAATGTCTATACTAAGTAAATATTTGGGAAAAAAGCCCCCGTAGCCCCCCCCCCCCCCCGTTTCCGACGCCTATGTTATTTATATGAGTATTTTTTTTTCAGGTATTGTGGATGTTCCATGGTGGGTCCTTTTGTTGGGTGTTGTCGGGGGGTTAATCCTCATTCCATGCTGTTTACCGAGGATTATATTTTGCTTCATGTAAGTTTTTGTGAATCTTTTTGTTGTTACAAAAAAGTGTGGGAACTGTAATACATGTAATGGTGTTTGATTCATTATGAAAAAAAAAAAATATTTAAACAATTTACATGAAAATGTGATTCTAACCCAAAATAAATAATCTACCGTTATATTCAACTATTTCGACTTTAGCTGTTATCGACTATATTAGTGTGGAACAAGAAAAGTAACTCGTGCAACCACCTGTAGTTAGACATTTTACCTTTTCTGTTTATGACCTTGTTAAAAGTTTTATATACCCAGCAAACCTACCTAAAATACAATGTTTTCTAAATTTTATTTTTGCTTTATAAAGTATTTAAAGCTTAAGGAGGGTTCTGAAAAATATATAATACAGTATTAAAATCCTACCATTATCCTTAATACACTCTTGCAGAGTAAATTAAAGCAACAAGCATTCTGAGAGTATTGCATAAGCAATACATGTCCCCTACCGGGTTCCCCTTTTTCTTTAGGATGTCATTTTATCATATGCAAAAGTCATGTCCAAGGTAAAACTGAAAGATTTTCAAGTTGTAAATGCCTTAAAACCAATAAAATAATCCACATTAAGACGAAAATTCAACTCATTTCTCCACCGTCTTTTCCTCGCTTCATATTTTTGTCAACAATCGGAAGTAAGCGCAGTTCGAACCCGATCTTAATTAAGCGATTATGAAAAATATTCAAAATGCCATAATTCTGTCAAAAATCAATGAAGCGAAGTGAAATTCAAACTTGATCTGTAACTCATTAAGATACACCCACATACCAAAATTCAGCTCAATATCTGCAAGCGTTTAGAAAAAAAGTGTGGAAAACCAAGTGGGACAGACTGACGGGGACAGACAGACGGACAGACAGACAGACAGACGGACGGACGGACGGACGCAGAGGAAACCTATAGTCCCCCCGGTTTCACCGGTAGGAGACTAACAAGCTCACCGGTAAAGTCAAAACGGATAAGGCAAAGTAAAAAATAATAATTGAGCTATATGTGTATATATCTTCATTTTTCTTTACTCTTACCGTATAATACGGTACAAATCAGTATTTATTGGTTTCAGGAAAAAAAAAATTACCGAGAATGCTTTCGAACTACAGCTGTTGTCTTGAATTTTAACAAAACAACAGTAAACTGAAAGACATTATCAGAAAAAGATATGTACTATCTATGAATATAAACATGTACATATTTGGCTTTTTTATTGCGTGGACCCCGAGGTCCACGCAGTAAATATATAAGCGACGTTAAACCGGATGCCCTGGGCAAATGACAAGCTACGCATGCGCGAGGATGCTAGTGAGTTCGCCAATCTCTACCCAGAGTTATCGTTCGCTTCGCTACAACACCTCTGCCAACGTCTAAATGCCAAGATTCTTGCCAAAACTTACTTTTACCTATTGCGTCATAAATTATCAATGCAAAACTTTTATACTCTTGCTTAACATGTGAAATGAAAGTTTATTTATGAGAATTGGAATCAGATATCACCTTTTCGCCATATCTTATAGGGGATTATTTCTCGGCAGGATATTACGAACGTGGAAAATTTAAAACGCATTGCCGATAAATATCAACATGGTTTAGTTTTTATAGACAAACAACTTGCAGCTTTGACACATATATAGAAATATAAAGGTGTTTATCGTCTTGAATGCAATTTTAAACAACTTTTAAAAATAAAAATCACGTCCCTCCGCTTCCGTACTACTTTGTAGACGTTGACAGAGGTATAAATGGAACGATAACTCTGGGTAGAGATTGACTACAGAGCTGTGCTACTCGTGACATAAGATCTCTATTTTTCCCATTATAGAGAACAGGTGTCACGTCCCAGCCAATATGAGTAACACGTATCAAAATAACCCGATTTTTTAAACTGACAAAGCTAAAGGCCGCTTATCGGAGATAAATTTTAACACTTTTGCTTTGAGACGACTGCGGTCATAAGTAGGCATATCGTTGTAGAAAATGTAAACAAACCAAAAGGAATATTCCCTACACCTAGAAATTTCTTAATTGAATTTCAATTAGAAAAAAAAAACATGCATATGGTTCACGTATTGCAGTCCTTTTTTAAAAGGACAGCAACTTGTCAGTTGATCATTAACTAATATTCTTGTTGACTTGTTTTAATACAGGAACAAGAAAAAGAACGGAGAAGAAGACGACGAGAAGGCGCTGTACAGAGGGGGAGAGAAGGGAGGTGGGATGTGGAGGGGTGGTCAGGGTAACCCCGTCACCCCCATCACAGACAGGGGGAAACATCAGCTCCACAAAATGTGAAGAAAAGGAGAGCCATTCGACATGTGGAGAAAATACAGTTCCATCACCTTAATTCTACACATTTTTAGGATACTTGAAGCTTTTAAATTATATTTATCTATTAAAATATGTTTTTGATATTTTGTGCTACCAGAAAGTCAAAACTTATTTGCTATTTAATTACAAGCACAAAATATAAGATACTTTCTATTATAGAGTATAAGTACACCATATGGTTAATATTTGAAACTCAATAATATAAATTTATAATGAATTTTCTTTGGAATTTTAAATAAGACTTGAAAAGTCCGCTGGCGGATTTAAAGTACTTTTTGGTTTCTAACAGTCACTGTATCAGATGTTAAGTTTACAGTCACTGTATCAGATGTAAAGTTAACAGTCACTGTATCAGATGTAAAGTTTACAGTCACTGTATCAGATGTAAAGTTTACAGTCACTGTATCAGATGTAAAGTTTACAGTCACTGTATCAGATGTTAAGTTTACAGTCACTGTATCAGATGTAAAGTTAACAGTCACTGTATCAGATGTAAAGTTTACAGTCACTGTATCAGATGTAAAGTTAACAGTCACTGTATCAGATGTAAAGTTTACAGTCACTGTATCAGATGTAAAGTTTACAGTCACTGTATCAGATGTAAAGTTTACAAACATATGTATGACATAAATTTATAATATTGTAATATTTATCTCTATGTGTTAGAGTATATGTCTTTCGTTAAAATAATATAAAATGATAAGGCAGGTTATTGATATCATTTCCAAACAGACCATGTATAGCCGAAAGTGTTTTGTTTTTAGCATATTTTATTGATTCAATAAAAAAGTAAAAATAAAAAAATAAAGTTCTGTACAACTTACTAAGTTCCTCTCATTATGTATTACAATGTGTCATGCAAATTAAAGAAAATAATACAATTAAAACCCCCTCCCAATTAAATAGAATATAATGTAATATATAATCTAGAGAATATACATGTACATTTTTTGTCAATAAATTTATGAGCAACAGCAAAAATACTTTTTTTTATCTTTTAAAGGAATATGAGCTGCATTTTTGAAAATTTGTTTTGCTATTAAAATGTGTTATAATAATGAATTTGTATGTAACTTAAAGCTTTATGATAAATTGGACTAAAATAAAGCAGAAGGAAGACCTCTGTTTACAATCCAATATACAGTTTTATTTAAGAAAAAATTATTGTACAGGATGACAATAATGAAATTTGTATTCAATGGAAGCTTATTAATAGTTCTTCATAGCGAATATGAACAACAGAAGTTTATTAACGTTATAGAAATAGTTATTTACAATTTTCCAACAAAAAAAATCCGACTTCAAAGTTGCAGCTCATATTGCTTAAAAAAAAACTAAACTCCTATAGATCACCAAATAACACATGTAATAGATTTGCATCAGTAGAACCAAATGAACAAACGATTAAAAAGGTACTTCTAGCATTAGAATAAGTTATCCATGCAAAAAAAAAATGGAACACGTCTTTATTTTTTCCAAATAAACATAATGGACTACTTACATTGTTTCGTCTATATAGATCATGGTTAAGTATACAGTTATGCCTTAACTTGGTATGAATGATATTTCTGTATCGTTTACCAAAAAGAAAAGTATGATGGTGCAATCAAGTTTTACAGAATGTTTTGATTGAGATAATTTCTCTTATCTTTGATTTTCCATTGTTTTGTAGCGTCAGATATGAATGAAATTCTAAATAGTTGTAATCTACACTGGTACCTTGGAACAATAAAATCTTGTTTGTAACAGGTATTATATTAGGAAAATTAAATTATTCACGCATTTTTGGGACAATTATAGTCATTTTAGCAATATATCATCTGGTTTTTTAAGTTTCCACCCCAGTTTCAGAAAGAAAGTGCTTCTCTAGAAGTTCATTATATGGTCCCACCCTGCCTACCCTAAATGTAAACAAATTTGAATCTACACTACCTAAGGATACTTCTTAATTAAATGACTAATCATTTCTGTCATATTATTGAGCAGAGGATTTTGTTCAAGATTATTGCTATATATTTTTATTCGGGGGGGGGGGGGGGGCAAAACAAAACTCAAGTTTGCGTCTGTATTAATAATTTGATTTTTAATTATTGATTTTTTTTTTTTTCGAGAAAATTAAATCTGTTGATCAATAGCTTTCCCTTTTACTCTGAGTTAATGATTGGAATAATTATTTAGACCGCTATGTCGGAGGGTAAATCACAAAGCACTATTTTTTTAAATCATGAATTGAAAAAAATCTATTTGCACCTTATTTTCCCCTTATTTCCTATTCATAGATATAAGAACCGGATGTCTCACTTACTACATCTACAACTTAAAGGCAGATAGTTTTAGCACAGCCTTCAAAAGTAATGATTTGGGTAGCCCTGTCGATCAAGTGCGGTTCATCATTGAATGCTGGAATTTGATTGACATTTACTTACTGGTCCCTGTTTATACCCCGTACACCTTGTAAGGGACTCGTGGGAACTTTCAAATTCTTTTGATTCTTTGATGTTTACCGAACATGGTATAGAGAAACTGTATTACTATGAAAAAAATTTTGCTTGATGATATTTGAATTAAAGATACCTTTAGTATTTAAAAGGATTATGATATAATATTCATTTTTCAAAAAAAAAAAAAAAAAAAAAAAATTGCAATTAAATTTTGATTATAATTTTAATATATGCTAAACGGTAATGCTACAGAGGAAATGTTATTGATTAAATTTAGAGCACCACTGTGTAAATTTAAGTAATTAAATTTGGAAAATATTCATAAATGTTTCTAATCATAGGTTGTTTATATTTTCCTTTGTTATTCATATTTCATTAAGAAGAATTTAATTTACAAGCAATCTTATTTAGACAGAGTCTTAATATGATTACGAAAGCATGGATAAACCAAAAAAGGTTTTAATGAAATGTAGCTAACTTCACTTCTTTTTTAATAGATCGGACCCTTCCCTGGAGATAAATGAATTTGTTCTAATTTGGTTGTTACTGGCGTTTTTTGAATTAACACATATAATTACATCTAAATAATCTTCGTTTTAATATTCAAATTCATATTAAGATATCATGATATTTTTTAAATGGGTAGGGGTACCGGATGTTTTCAAATATTCAAAAATGGATCAATGTACAATTAGATTATTTAGACTTTCCTTACAACTTTTCACTTCTTATTTAAAATTGTCTCCAAATCCCCAACACAGTTTTGACACCTGGTGTATTTCAATGTGTATTAAATCACGTCCTGTGTATAGGGATTAGATGACAGATGACCACAGGTAGACTGCTAGCCCCCAAGGCATTCACACCTGTATAAGATAAGCCCCTCCCTCACCTTAAATTTACCACCCGGTAAAAAAATCTCTGCCTTCAACATCTATCCATAGTGCACCTTCTATTTTACTTTTTGATCCGACACATATTTTGGGTTTTCCACAGTAAAACATGGACACTGCCATTATATTCATATTGGAGGTCGGGGTATCATTTACTTTTTTTGCTCTTACATTTTACTTCTTTATTTTTGATATAAGGCAAACGTCTTCATCTTGCTTCTGAATGCATGACATTCCGAAAGATTTGCCTTATTTATCCCTAACAAAAATTCGAGAGGTACTGTAAGCAAAGAGCTCACTAAATAATACCCCCACCTCCAATATGAATATAATGGAAGTGTCCATGTTTTACTGTAAAAAACCCAAATATGTGTCGGATCAAAAAGTGAAATAGAAGGTGCACAATTATGGAAATATGGGATAAAGATTCTGTGAAAGTTTCATCAAGTTTCATTCAGTGGTATGAGAGGAATTGTGGATAAGATATAGGTACACCAAAGTGTAACAGGCGGACGAACAACGAGACGGATGGATGGACATACCGATTACTATATACTCTTCCGATATACAAGTGGGGGGTATAAATATGAAAACGCAAATTACGTAACTGTTTGCTCGAATAACTTTTAAAAGACTGATACACAAAGAAATGCATGACTGTAAACGACATTTAATAAACGAACCCACGTAAATCCATATAAGGATGTTTTATACCTAATTCCACGAAGCGTGTGTTTGTTTGTAATACAAACTTAGAGGAAATTACGCTTATTCAGCCTTTACTGTACAGCTCGATCAGGCCTCTGCTTGAAAAAAAAATATATGGGCATTAAAGTCTTTTGTTTCTAATTTCTTGCATTTCTGAAAAGGTAAGACTTAATTTACATCTAATATGCCATTTAAAAAGCTAACTTGAGAATTTTTTTATTTATTTATTTAAATATTTATTTATTTATTTCTTTATTTTATATCATTTATTATGTAATCTATGTTTTGATCGTGCATAACATGTCAAAACAGGAAGTGTAAAAGAAGAAATAATGTATATATAACATTTTAAAGTAGAGGAAGCTTTAATTTTTTTTTATGTATAAGGACAACAAAATGATCCCATTTTGCGGCACCACGTCCACCCCTAGGAAAAAGAATTGTAAAAATTCTAATGTTTACCACGTTAGAAAGCCTCCCCATAATCTTTTTTTTTAATCCAGTGTTTCTTAAGACGAATATATTTTTTATTATTATTTTCTATATACATGAAGCATGTATTTAAACTTCAAGTATTGATTGACTATTTTTGTTTCACTATACCGTTGGGACATAATATGAACTACCATTGGGACCAGGATATGAAAAATTAAAAAATTTAGACTGCAGTATGAACCGTTCACCTAAATCTCTTTCAATTTAAAACTTAGATCCCTA